>NW_006800275.1:286725-356072 GCF_000485575.1 Poecilia formosa
ATAGATAGATAGATAGATAGATAGATAGATAGATAGATAGATAGATAGATATGTGTGGTGAAGAGAGTCAAAACTCCCAGTTTACCTCTGGGTCGAAGTTCGTATCTCATCTGTGGTCATGGGTTCTGACCAAAAGAACAAAAATATACGAGAAAATGAGTCTCCTCATTTTCATGTGCCAAACTCAAGGTCTGGGGGCCAAATCTGGCCCGCCGTAGCTTTTTATGTGGCCCTCTAGACTCCAGATTACATCAGTGTCACTCCGGTTTTTTTCACAAATCTGCAAAATTCACACAAAATCAGCAGATCCCCACATTTTTTCTGATTTCACTCACATTTTTTCTTAAAATTGTCCAAAAACATTCGGCTTAAGTGATTGCTGCCCCAGCCTTACTTGAGGTCTAGTTATAGTCTGTGATAGTCCAATACAGCAGTTAATAAAAAGTCACATAAAACATCATAGATTAGCACAAATATCTTAAGAAGTCCTTTCAAATGTTTCTAAATCAGCATTACAAAATCTGTGATTTTTGATAACAAAAACTCCCACAAGAACAATCACAAAATCCTGGATGGACTGATCGGAGTGAAAAGAAGATAAATATTATTTAATTTTAAGAAAAACTTTGAATGATGAAACAGATATTTATTGATATTTTAGCAATTTAATGGGCTTTATCATTACATTCTGGTGCAACCGGCCAGAACATTTAGATTTTTGCTAAAAATGAAAATGAGTTTGACGCTCCTGCTCTACAAGGTGAAGATAATGGATGGATCTCCAATCGCTGATAAATTATATAATTAGTGAATTTTACTGGCTTTACAGAAAAGCCAGACTTGTGGCTCTGAAACACCAGAGGAACTGAATTTTAGAAAACTGTTTTGCAGGATATGTTGTGCAGGCTTCCTCTTAAAAACATAATTTTTTGTTGTTGGAAGCTGAGCTGGGTGTCACCAAAACAAAACAGAGTCTGCAACAATAGGATGGTTTAGTTTTGTGGCTATCTCAAGCAGAAGAGAGGAAAGTGCAGTGGTATTATTTCCATTCATTTAGCGACGGTGAGCAGCAGGAACGGTACCGACTCGTAACAATAGAAAGCCGAGCTGTACTCTTCCTTCCTCAGCTCACCCATGGGTCCTGGGCAACTGCTTGGGGAAATTAGGAATAAAAACAGGATTAAATTAAAAGTCACCGGAACCCAAGAAAACAATTGTTGAAAATCACAAAAAGAAACTGTTTTGCGTCTAAATTGCTCCTTTTGCCATTTAGTTGATCCCAACAGACTCTGGATCCTTGCATGGACATTAGGAGCTGATGCTAATTGATGTCTTATGAAATAGCAACATGTAGAAAAGAGCGGAGGACGTAT
This sequence comes from Poecilia formosa, assembly GCF_000485575.1. NCBI lineage: Eukaryota > Metazoa > Chordata > Actinopteri > Cyprinodontiformes > Poeciliidae > Poecilia > Poecilia formosa. Next base: position 288,099 of record NW_006800275.1, read on the forward strand.
TGTCATTGGCCAGCGCCCCGTAGATTAAGCCTGTCAGTTTCTTTTCCTACGCCTCTGGCAAGGGAGGCTCAGGAGGAATCAATTTTTTAAGTAGAAGAGCTGTACGCGCTAGGACCATAATAATGACATCATCTTCAGCTGCAGCCAACATAACCATGACCATCTTGCCCATTTAGAATCAGTGCGCCTCAGTCTCTGCTGTTTTACACCAGCTCCTCTAAGTCTGTGTCTTTTGCACGGGCCGAGATCCAGAGCAGCGCAGTAGTCAGAGGTGATAACGCCAGCATCCGTCGGAGGAGCTTGGATATTCCTTTCCAAGTGAGCAGCAGGGACAGACTACAGACGTGTGCCATTCCTTGGCAGAAGAGAGGAAGAGAGCGAGAGGAGAGAAAAAAAAGGACTGATATGAAACAGAATCAGTCATTCTCTGTGTACTTTCAGCAGCACTGGTTCAAGCTTCCCACCACAAACGCTTCAAATATGCTCAAAACTGATGTGAAGGTTTTGAAATTCCCATGGACTTCAATAACGCAACTCTGCCTTCTGTCTTCAGGTTTTACAATAAAACCTCTGCAAAGCTCTAAATCACTCTCGCTGCTGTTCTGGAAAAACATATGGAGGATATCTTTCATTTTCAATTTAAAAAAATACCCCACAGCACTTGATAGCTTTTAATTTAAACCCAAACACACTGATGAAGAATAGATAGTGACAAGCGATGAAAACGATTGGGTATTTTCTCTGTTTTTAATTTACTGCGCATCACATAAACGATGTGTGTATTAATAAAAAAACAAAGCTTAACTGAGATTGCAGTTCTTTTCTTTTTCCATTAATTTGACAGGATAGTTTTGTATGTTTGATGCACATTAGTGACAAGTGTGTAATTTGCATTAATTATCACTTTGAAGCTTCAATCAGCACACAGTCATGTTTATAGATTTGTGTTTCTCACATTTGTCACTGAAATATGTTTTCAGTGAAGGAGAACGTTCTGTTTTTGAAAAACAGAAACGAGACAAGTACATATTATGTCCGGCTAAAAGCTTCAGAGCTCTATGTACTGACAGTTTAATGAAATATCCAAACGGCGCCGCTGAGTTGTCAATGACCCATCACTCACTGGGTAAAGTTTAAAGATTTTAACATAGATGCAAAAATCAATAAAGGACACAAAGGAATGCCAGCAGCAGTAAATATATGAGGTGGGTTGTAGCTTAAAAGAAATACAGCACGTCTGTGAAGGAAAAAAAGTGAAAACATTGAGGCTAAATTACTGCTGTAGTTTATGATCGACCCTGCTGCCCGGGGCAGAGCTGTTCTCCGCATCCACACTCGACTGGAGGGGGTAAAGAAAACCTGACACATTTTCTAACCCTCCTGGTCCTCCTCATGCACTCTGGCTCTCCAATTTAGAGGCTTAATGGTTAATTTCACAAATATATATTTAAAAAATACACTAACCCAACCCTATATATGCATTTCTAGTCAACAGTTGCGCTTCAGTGCATCTTTTTCCTTCCAAATAGTAAGTCTCTGCAGCATAATTTCAAGCTGAGGGAAACACAAAGTGCGCTATACACATGGCCACCAGAAAGCCCCGAGGAAGGGAAACGTCCCCCGCCGCTGCCTGCGGTTGTTAAACTCACCGACATTAAGAATTTATGAGCTAAAAGATTCAACCGGCGCTCTCCATGTGCGACTTGCAACATATCTTGGAAAGTGTTGCAGCAGAGCAAACAAGTTACTTTGTTGATGCGGGTTTGTCCAGATATGGCTGCGTAATGCAGCGGAAGAATAGACTCGCTTCAAACTATATTTCAATATCTTTGTGAGTAATGTTTGACGGGTTTTGATGAGTTTTGAAAAACTATTCATTGTACTTTTTCCTCATTTTGATTCATTACAACTAAAACTTTCAGTTAATTTCGATGTTATGTGTTAGGAAAGTATTTATTTTGTGATACACGGTTCTCCGTTTGTATTCAAACTATTTACTCTGATCTCCCTAAACAAATCCATATGCAGCCAGTTTCCATCAGAAGTCTCTAGTAAGGAGAGTTGAACTGTGAGTGATTTAGTAAATCCAGATGTTTTGTAAAAGCCTCACAAGGTTAGTAAACATTCGTAAACAAACATCATGATGTTGTTTATCATTTATCGTGATAAATTCCTTGTTATGATAAGTATTCTGATTTATCGTGTTGTCGATAAACTTTTACGAATGATGTTTAAATCGGTCTGTATTGTTAGTTTTACTATTTTCCCCACTGTTTCTTCAATGAGAGTATTGATAAATACTGATATATTCCAAAATATGATTAAATGCAGTTACTGTGTGCCGTTCAGTGATATAAATCACAGTTTGAACTGTGGCATATTTCAAATTGTTTTCAAGAGCGATATTTGTGTTGCGTTATGATTGCTGTGCCATGCTGTCATGGCCAAACAGCTACTCATTAAATAAGTAGTTAATAGCTCTTGATGTGATGTTTTTAAGATGTGAACTGCCTTATTGCTGAAATGTACCATACAAATGAACTTGACTTGCCTTCTTAGTCATACTTTTATTGGTACCACAGTAAAACTTTAAGTCCATATCGCTCACGCTCATCGTGATGCTGATGATGAGGGAACGCAGCTGACAGGTCAGGGATAAAGTAGGTTTAGGTTTGGAGCTGCACAGATCCACAGCTCAGGTGGGATAATCTGTTGACAGGAAAGTAGTACAAGTGTTTCTGAAAAGGAGGGGTGAAGGAAAGCTTCTGTTGAAAGAAATAAAAAGACACAGAAAATGTGTAAGCTAACTGCTCTGATCAGACTAGAGTAAACCTGACCTGTTGGTTATGGGTGCAGGAAAACTAACCATGAAAAAAACCCACCTCCACTGTGAAGAGACGACTTTCCTATGTGAAGAAATCTGGTCAAAGTGGATGGGAAAATATGTGGAGCTAAATGCATTAAGGCTGTGTGAGGTTGCACTCGACGTTTAGATTGGAGCAGAGATTTACCTCCCAGAGCAACACCCAGAGCTACAATGTGTTCCCTCCACAAAACTACGGATTTATGGAGAATGTTGGGAATACCTGATGTGTGCAGAGATGGTAGAAGGAAATCCCCATTTCTGCAGTTGCAATTGCAGCAAAAGGTGATTCCACAAATGCATGCCACACATTTCAGATTCATACACAGATATTGCTTCTGCTGTCACTTCAGTGATCTACAATACAGTAAATAAAATAGATTGTGGTGCAGATAGTTTTTAATAAAGATCCATATATTTTAGTAGTGATAAATACTCTCACATTTTTAATGCACTGACTCAATTTAAGCTTCTAAAAATAAAAGAAGTTAAAAACAAACATCTCCATTTTTCCCGAAAAATGATATAATCTTCTTTTAGAGCCCAATCACGATTGATTAGAGATGATTGGATGTGGCTCAGAGCCTAAATTGTCGTCATGGCCGGAATATGAATTCGGGTCTAAATGAAGACTTCTGCTTCACTAGAGAAAGGAGGCTGATGTGCTTCATTATCATTCTCGGGGAGCGCTTTTGTTTTTCTTTGGGGTGAAGGAGTCTGGGGGGCAAAATGGACTAACAGAACCGAGCGGCGGCTGCGGACGCTAGGTGTCACCCTTGTGACTTTGAAATCGGCCTGCCTCCGAACAGGATCGAGCCGGGTGGGTGCGGGGAAAGAGGGAGAGAAAGTGTGTGTGTGCGTGTGTGCGTGTGTGTGTGTGCGTGCGTGGGTTTGTGTGCGCGACAGAGAGAAAGAAGCCAGCTGTTAGCGAGTGTATCTAAAGAGAAGTGAGATTTCAAGGAAAGAGGACGGACTATGTGCAGAACTTCATTTTCAGTTTCTTTTTTTTTCTCTCATTGCCTTTGCGCTGGCGTGTGGAGCGCTTGGTGGTTGTTCACATCACAAGGAGCCGCAGCTATAACGTCGGCCTGAATTACACGGAGATAAGAGAGAAGGGTCGCTTTGAATAATGGCCTAATTGATGTGTTGTTCCTTTTATTATGATGATGAGCTGCAGACTGCAGGTCAGCGCTCTCCTCTTTATTAACTTAATAACAAGCGTTTTCGTATACTGACTGAAGCATATTTATTTTTATATGAGAGAAGCTAATTATAGCTTTAATGAAGCAGGTTGGTTGACTGTATATTATCCTAAAGCAGCAAACTATTTGGAGCGGAGCTCAAATGCCTTATTGATTGGAAAATCTTTCAAAATGTAATTTTAAAACCCGCTTTATTGATTTGTCAATATTTCTTTCCAACATGGAAACTCAAGCCATATCTATTATTCAGTCATTATATTGGTAGTTGTCTCATTATTGCAGCTTAAGTTGGGCTGTACATTAAACAACAAGTAACCATATCAGCGTGTAAATGGTGTAAAATGATATAAATGCAGTTGCAATCAACAGGCTTGACTTTGACATTCAGAAGGTCACAGGAAGTTCATTCTGCACTGTCTTTTTCAATCGTGTTTAACTGGAAAAGCCGACGTCAAACACCCTGAGGCCTCAGGCATCCTCAATCAAACATGCAATGAAAAACGTTTGATGAGAGGTGACAAGTCTTTCCCATCAAAGCCAGCATGGCAAACTATTCAGCTGCTTTAGTCCTCCAGACCAGCAGGGGTCCCCCAATTCTGCTTTATCCAGAATATACACATTTACACTTTCAAATATGTGGTTATGTTTAAGGAAGAGCCTCCTTCTAAAGGATAATCAGCTAAAGTTTGTAAATAGCCAAATTAAAAAGAATTAATTTGTACAACTTAAAAGAAATTTTTTTAAAAATCTTTGGATAAAAAGGAACCCAAGCCAGAAATATGGAAAATAAATCGACCTTCACGGACTCCCTGCCAGCAGGGGGCGATACCAAACACATGAATTCTCACAGGTTATACATTTCAGAAATTCATAATTGTATTTAATGAACCTGCTTTTGAAGTGTTGTGAAAAGCAAAATTTTATTATATACAATACTTTAAAAATTATTTTATCATAAAATGTAAAAACTAAGAGGTGTAGTAGGTGTAAAATCACAGAGAAAAACGTTTCCTTTTTTTATTGCCATGTGACGTCACAAACGATAATTGTCTGCTGTGAAAAGTCTTTGAGAACCTAAAAAAAGTTCTGGTGCATTTAATATCCCTTCAGATCCAGCCCAAAGCATAAGCAAACTAAGCTGCTGCTCTGGATGCCACAAAATATTCATCTTGCACATCTTAACTTTTATCAGTGAAGAAATAGTGATTTTCTGTAAATTCATCCACTTTAACTGGGATCCTGTTCCTGACACATGACTGCTAAACCACACTTTGCTATAATAAATAATGCAAAGTGTTTAATGTGAGGGCTAAGCAACACACATAACGGGACATGGTGATTTAATTTTTATTTTACTATAAAATTTAGTGCTAATAAGGATTGCATGGGGTTTGGATCATTTAAAATAAACATTTTTGATGCTGCTTCCTGAACTTTAAAGCGTTATTATATGTGTGTTGGATAGGGATTTACTAGAAGTGTCACTAGAAATCTTATTCTATTAAACACTTACTAAAATTTCAGCATGTAAAACATTTGATAGAAATGTAATACTACATAAAAATCAGTAAAATAGTGCTCCCTCTAGCTCCAGTTGAAATATTGCTTTTTAACAATGTACTTTTTCTGTCAGACATTTACTCTTACCAGAAATATTTAACATTTACCGCTTGCTTCCCTCAGGTCAATAGTGCTGCACTGCCTCCAGCGTTTGTTTCCAGTGTTAATAATCATTAGTTTCTTGGTAAATATCCATGTGATGCAAACATGACACTGGTGTAAAGCTTCATTATTTTGTTGGAGCTCCATAGTTAGAAGAATAGTTTGGTCTTGTGTTTCTGTCAGCTTTTCCACCTCCAGGTCTAATCTCTGGTTCGGCAAATACCACCAGCTCTACTCAGAGGTCCACAACTTAAAATAAATAAACAAACAAAAGACTAAAACAATGGGCAAACGAAGCTTTAGGGTGAAAAATCTGGCTAGAAGTAGATTCATGGCGCTTGTTGCAGAAGAGAAAACGAGCAACATTCTGGAAAGTTACCCCTCGTAACCTCTCCTCTGCTGCATTAAAAACACGATTCCTCTTTTTTTTCTCTCTCTCTACTGTGGGCCCCCGTGAAATCCCTCTCAGAGATCCACTCCCACGGTGATTCCCCCCCCCCCCCACATCCCCACAGAACCATACTTCTGGAAGCAGCCCTAACGACCATCTAATTTCGTGTTTAACGTGTACACCATAATTGCCTGTAGAGTCTTCCATCTGCAGGAGAACAGGTAGTTGGCCGCGTTTCATTGCTCTACTTCGCCCCACCCACCAGCAGCTCCGGCCCTCCTGAGTAACCCCTGATTGGCTGAGGGGATTGCGGGTCCTGAGACTGAGCGCTCAGCTCGGAGCTGCGCGTCTGCCAGTGTGCACCAGCGAAGCGAGAGGAGCGCTTGTTGGAGTCAACTAGACAGCCTACTGGCAACGAGTTGTGATTTCTTTCTCTTTTTTTCCCCATCCCTCTCTGCCTCAGTCAGGCTGGATATAGGCTACTGTGCTTCAGTTTCTCTGCAGCCACACATAAGATGCGTTTTGAACGTACAGTAAGCTCTGGCATCGCCTCATCCCAACTGGCTGCATTTTCAGCGGATTTTTTTTGTTTTCTTTTTGTGCGCCTGGACTATTGACTGGGATCTGTTTTAGCCTTTCCAAGCGAGATGCGAGGGAATTAATTAGGAAGTGAAAGCTTGAAGACTTGAGGAGGGGGTTGGAAGAAGGACTAAATCTGCTGGAAATGAAAAGGTAATCGGGAGTTTGAGTGATGTGATGAGACATTCCTTCAACTGCACCCCTTTTACGCAAAAAAAGATATCCGGACTGTTGAACATTTCCCTGCTTGAAGATCTTCTTTTTTTTTCATGAGATGCGATTTTCAAGAGGATTTTTTAAAAATTGCTGCTTCTAATTAAAAAGAGTGATTATTTTATCCAAAAAAAGGACGACCTGAATATCGACCCCCTGTCAGGTCGGGGCGGTGAAATTCACACAGACTTTTCAGCCACATCACTCCATCTGCGTGAAAGATAAAGATTTCTGCGGACTTGAGTCTCTGCAGCATTTTTTTCTCCTCCCTTTTGCTCTCTTAAAAAAATGGACACTTTAACAGATGAATCGTGCGTAAGATCGGTTCTCTGCTCTTTGGGAGCTGCGCGGATTTCCACGGCTAAATCCCAACTGTAAGAAGATTCAGCATGTTTTTACTATTCTGTCGCGCTCAGTGTTTCTCCCGCTGCAGCAGACCGGAAGATGTGCTCTGCCTGAGAAGAATCAAATAGGCACTTGTTAGAATTAGAGCTCATTGACTGCATATAGAAGAGACTTTCAATCAAACTTATTTTTTTTGTTTTTGTTAAAGAGATGATTTATCTGCGCGTTTTTTTCTCCTATTTTTGACGCGCATCCTTGTGCGTAATTCTTCAGAAAAACTCAACAGGTTCAACAGCAAGCCCTGGAGATGGAATTAATACAACTAGCCTCCGTTTTCCTTTTATTCTGGGTCGGAACTGAGGCTGTTATCAACCTGAAATATGGAATAAACGAGGAGATGAAGCCCGGGTCGGTGATTGGGAACGTTACGAGGGACGCGCTCAAGCAGGGATTTCAGATTGCGCCGCAGCCTCCTTACTTGAGGGTTATTTCCAATTCAGAACCGCGATGGGTGGAACTCAGTCCGGCCGGGATTCTTACAACCCAGATGAAGATAGATCGGGATGTAGTTTGCAGACAAAACCCGAAGTGCATTATTTCCCTAGAAGTGATGTCAAACTCCATGGAGATCTGCGTAATCAAAGTTGAAATCGAGGATTTGAACGACAACGCGCCCCGGTTCCCGACGAGCCACATTGACATAGAAATTTCCGAGAACGCATCCCCTGGTACCAGGTTTCCCCTAGAGGGTGCGAGCGATCCGGACTCGGGGATCTTTGGAGTGCAGTCCTATTCCATCACCCCAAACGAGCTTTTCGGTCTAGAAATAAAAACTAGAGGGGACGGATCCAAGATCGCAGAGCTTGTCGTGCAGAAATCTTTAGACAGAGAGACCCAGTCCCACTATACGTATGAAATCAGCGCAGAGGACGGAGGAGACCCTCCGAAGATAGGCGCGGTCCAGTTAAACATTAAAGTGATAGATTCTAATGACAACAACCCCGTTTTTGACGAGCCGGTTTACACGGTGAATGTGATGGAGAACTCCCCTGTCAACACATTAGTCATAGACCTGAACGCCACGGATCCTGACGAGGGCACTAATGGGGAGGTTGTGTACTCGTTCAACAGTTACGTCACCGAGAAAACGAGGGAGGCTTTCAAAATTGACCCCAGGACGGGGATCATCACTGTCAACAGCGTGTTGGATTATGAGACCACGAAGATCTATGAGATCGACGTCCAGGCCAAAGATCTGGGTCCCAACTCCATCCCGGCTCACTGCAAAGTCACAGTGAACGTGATGGACACGAACGACAACCCACCTGTGATCAGCCTGCTCTCGCTGAACACGGAGATGGTGGAAGTGAGTGAGAACGCGCAGCGTGGGTATGTGATTGCGCTGGTGAGGGTGTCAGATAAGGACTCGGGGGCCAACGGGAAAGTGAAGTGCACCCTGCAGGGCAATGTTCCCTTCAGGCTGCAAGAGTATGAGAGCTTCTCCACCATTCTGGTCGACGGGAAGCTGGACAGAGAGCAGAAGGACACCTTCAACCTGACCATCCAGGCAGAGGACAGCGGCATCCCTCAGCTACGCGCCACCAAATCCCTGGTGGTCAAAGTCACAGATGAGAATGACAATCCGCCACACTTCCTGAAGCCACACTATCAAGAGATGGTGATGGAGAACAACCTCCCAGGTTCCTGTCTGCTGGCTGTGTCAGCAGAGGACCCAGACCTGGGCATGAACGGCACAGTCTCCTACTCCATAGTCCCTGGTGAGATTAAGCACATGGATGTAAACACATACGTGAGCATAAACCCATCAGGCCGCATTTACTCCATGAGGTCATTCGATCATGAATACACCAGGACTTTTGACTTCAAAGTTCTGGCAAGAGACAACGGCAACCCGTCCTTGTCCAGCAACGCCACAGTTCGCATCGTGGTGCTGGACGTCAACGACAACACGCCTGTGATGACAAACCCTCCGCTGGTCAACGGCACAGCGGAGGTCTCCATCCCGAGGAACGCCGTGGTGGGGTACAGGGTGACCCAGGTGAAAGCTGATGACTATGATGAAGGGGAGAACGGGCGGCTGACCTACACCATCTCAGAGGGCGATAGGGCCTTCTTTGAGATCGACCAGGTGAATGGAGAGGTTCGCTCCACCAGGATGTTTGGGGAGAACGCCAAGTCCACCTATGAGATCACAGTGGTGGCCAGGGACCATGGCAAACCCTCCCTCTCTGCCTCGGCCTACATCGTGGTGTACCTCTCTCCGGATCTGAATGCCCAAGAGACCATCGGACCCGTCAACCTGTCTCTCATATTCATCATCGCCCTGGGCTCCATTGCGGCCATCCTCTTCATCACCATGATCTTTGTGGCGGTCAAATGCAAGAGGGACAACAAGGAGATCCGGACATACAACTGCAGGTACTGAATGAACACAGGACATGTGAATGTCAGGGTTCCTACAAATGTTCAGATTTTTTTCTAGACTCAAATTTATAAATAGTTCAGCCAGTGGCGGTTCTGATATGAAAGGGGGCCTGGGCAACTGAGTCCCTTGGGCCCAATATTTATGTTCCTCTCAAACTACATAAGCATTACAAAAGCACTTTTTGTGTGTGTTTTCACAAGTACGACAAAGTTTTTTTTTTAAATCACTGTTTTTAAGAAAATAGTATTTCATGTAAAGTAATCAGTTTCAGATTTGATTGATCTATTTTATATTTTCAGCTTGTTATAGGAAATAAAATAAATTTACCGTAAAAACTTTAGTTAAGCACAGACTTATCAGAACCTGTGGTCAGATATAAACTTTAGAGTCAATTTGACTCTGATACTGGTTACTATGTATTCGAAAACAGGTGAAGGAAAATGGAAATAGCAATTAAAAATATGTTCAGGAAACAAATGGCATAAATATATAAATATAATTTTTATGAATCACTCGTGCCGCCCTGACAGAAGAACACCCTGGGTGGTGAGCCATATATAAAAGAAACTACAAGTGGTTTCAACAATTCCTGTAACATAAATATGTGGATATTTTGAGTACAAAATGTTCCTCCACATTCCAGAATAACAACCCAATTCACAAACAGAAGATCCAGGTAAAACTGAGACAGGAAAAATCTGGTCAAATGGCTGCTACGAACGTAAAAAGCCCTTTATTTTTCAGAAATTAAGAATATTTTAGCTAATGAAACCAGGGATCTGTTCCTCTCCAAACTTTGTCAATTTTAAAATCAGATTCCAGATTTTTACAGAGTCTGGGAGTTTATCACAACATCTTGTATTTTTGAGCCTAATTGGCTTTTATTTTCTGTAAAATAATACTTCTGAGGGCTGTTTTAGTTTTAATTTTGGCAGATAGACACTTCAAAAAGCCAGTACAACTTGTCAAATATGCTCAATATGTTGTCCTTCATTAACTACAGACACTTTGAATCACAGCTGGTGATGTGGACTATCTTTTTGTTAAGAAAAGGTTTCCACACCCATTTAACAAAGATTCAGTATCCAACCCTTATCTAAGAGGCTGTAGTACAAAAAAAGAAGAAAAGAAAAAGAAAGAAAGGCGAAATGTAACAATTTGTCTTAATTTGTAATGAGTGTGCATTAAAAGATGCCCTCTACGAATTAATCAGTGAAAAAACTCATCTTTCTTTTATTTTTTTTTTCTGAAATTTCATTTTTTAAATATTTAGATAAATCAAAATCCTGACTTTTTCCAGACTGCGTAGGAACCCTGGAATGTGTGTGAATGTGATTGTGCCAGTTGACAGTGCATTGCTTTTTTATCATGCAGCATGTAGAGGCCCTGTATGTGAGGACTGCAGATCGTTTCTCCCCTCCTCCTCTCCCTTTTCTCTCTCTCCCTTCTCGGCTCCACAGCTGAAGTAGACCTAAATGAACCCGACTGCTTTAAATCAGACACATTCTGCTGAGGCCCACTGTTCTGCATTAATGCAAACGGTGATTGATGGATTTAATCCTTCCATTGTAACCAATTGACTCATAAATACGACGGTTCGACTGTCATGTTCAATTTGCGGATGTGTTGCCGGACAATTAACGTCCTGCTGCCTCAATGGCAGTCCGGGACATTTATTATTTAACGTCCACCGTGGCTGATTGGCTGTTATCAGCTTTAATCTGCTGTGATTATGGACAGTCCTCCAGGATCACTCCGATTCCCCTCTGTTTTCATCAAGGCACATCAGAAGGAGCTACTCTAAAATAAATGTAGGAGATTAGGCTTGTGCTTTAGAAGATATTATCAGTTACATCAGTGTCATGAACTGTTAGGAGGCAGGTTTATGGGTAAAAGCAGCTGATTATTCCCCCCTCCTTTGATGCATTTCTGCGAACTCTGTTTTCTTCATCAATCTGAGCATCAGCTCTGGCTTTGATTTCCCTGCATGTGCCACATTACGACTGTAAAATTTACATATAGATTGGATTTGAGAATTTAACCTGAAGCTATAGTCGTATTTTGTTCCTGACATAATTTTGTTGATTTGAGGTTCACCTCATTATTTTTAAAAGGAGAAGAAATGCAGAAAAATGAGCATAATAGTGATCAGATTTTTATTTCTACTGTACTGATTTAAAGTTTTCTTTTTTCCCAAATGTTTTCAGCTGACAAGATTAGATATGGAAATTAAGTGTTTCTTGACGGAAAGCATCAGAAATGATTGCTGCTCCACATTTGAGAGTTGACCCGGAGAAGTCATCTTTCCTGTCTGACTAAAAATACTTTTCCAGATGTAATTTTGAATTAGCTTTGATTGAAAATAGAGGGAAAAAATAAATCTGTGAAGTTACAGCTTGATTAAAAACATTTGCTCTTATTTAAATGTCACTCATACATTTTGCGCAGCGAAGACACGGTGACAGACAAACAACAAATTCGAAATTCAAAACTGCTCCCAGTACTTTCCTCTCTCCCATTGTGAGCCCGTCTCCCCGCTGGGAGCTTTAATCAGCGCTGATGTGCTCTGCTTCTCAGTCACCACCTCGAATATGAGGAGCAGTTATCTCCAATTTATTGCTTGTCCTCTGTCAGTCTGTCTCGCTCTGAAGTTCTCTCCTCCAAGATTTCGATTTGGGCATAAGGCGGAGAGAACATGTGAATACGAAGGATGGGGAAAAAAAGAGGAGAGATGTTGTATTTTCTACTAAGTTCTTCCCTCTGCATCACGAAGGAGCTGATTGAGGTTGCGTGCTTGCAACAAGACGCAAATGAAAAGACAAACAAAAAAAAAGCGATAGCCCTGGTGCTGCACTGGGGTGAATACCAAAGACCAGTGTGGCTGAGTAGAGCAGAGAAATTTCAGAAAGTGACAGGAACAGAGATTGCAATTTCACAGATCTCTCTATACTTGTTATGGATCTAATAAAGGACATAAGCCACAGGGATTATCTTATCGAGTTAGATTCTACCTTTCAGAGTTTGACTCAGTAGAGATTGTAAAGTAAAATTTGCAAAAAAAAAAACAAAACACCAGACATGATGGTAAATATGTCCTGTGAGGGCTGTAGTCATCACTGGACTACTTAACATCTGTTATTCTGTGGAAAAAAAACTGCAAGGCTCTGCAAAGAGTAGACATTTCCCCCAATGTGAGCATCCTTTGATAAAGCATAGCTCTGCTGCTCATTTGCTCTTATTAAAGTCAAAATGCTCAGCTTCAGTTTGCAGAAGTCACAGAGAGCCGTCGAACAAATTTGAATCTGCAGTTCTCTTGCTTTTCTATATTGCTTGTGGGCCTGCTTGCTAATGAAAGAAAAAACTGGAATCAGTGAGTGTTCTGTGCTTTGAATATGATTGCATATACCGGTGGTGCTTCTCAGGTTCAGTGTGTTCCTTTTTGTCTTGCTTCTGTGGTTTTGGCATGTTTGCATTTTCAGCCTGTTTGTGACATGTTGATTGTTGAGCATGCAAATGCAAACAAACATTTACGACGGCTCCACTGCAGGCCGGGTGTGGTGGGTCACCTCTGTGCGCCGTTCCACACTCGTACAGGGGCTTTGAACAGGGCCGGATTTCAGGAGGAAGTGGGCCAGAGCCAGCCTTGGTGTCCCGTCCACACAGGTTGCTTTCACTTCATGATTGGTGCAACAGAGTAATAGGTACACATCGTTTTGGAGGTGCTTAGGGAGTACTAGTAATTTTTCTGCATTGCCATTTTGTGCCTTTGCAGCTTTGCTCATTTCGTACCCGACTACTTCGGGAAAGAAATGGAGCCATCTGCCAACCGCACATAAATTTGTGCCTTCCAGAATGACATTTCTGGCCTATTTTGACAACCAACAATTTAAAGTAATACTGGTGGTCTAGAGTAAGGAAATGAGGTTATATGACTGCAATAAATTATACATGTCAGCAGGAGGTCACTCAGTAACTGGGGTCTGATCAGGCTCAAAATGTGTCATATTTTGTAACTCAAAAAGGAGATCAGAACCAAAGTAAGTAGAAATACAGTAGAAATTCAGAACATCATATTAAATTATGTGAGAGGTTTGAGTGTTTTAATGACTATTTATCTCCAAAACACATAAAGGTTCTAAAACAAAACAAAAAGCTTTGCATGCCCTGGTTTATAAATATTTAACTGTTTAGAAGTTGGAGAAAAACAAAAGTCTTCATGCATATTTATGAAGCAGAGATACAACGTTACAAAGGTGCATATTGACTTTCTAGGCTTTGTCCACATTAAAATAGTTTTTCTGAAACAATCTTTGCACTTGTCTCTTCTAAAAGGTTTCTGATAAAGACGGCACATTTTGTAGGATGTCTTCTTCCATACAAAAACGAACCCAAACTGGTAAAGTATCGAAGCGAGTATCAGTAACTCGGTCCTTAAAGACACCAAAACAAAAGAAGGCGTGCAATGAAAAAGAAATCCAACAAAATTGAAACATTGTCACAGTTCTAATATTGTGCAGCCCTGGAGTATGTATATATTTCTGTGGCTGTGTGGTTTTGGACTTTTGCCTCAGTTTACTTGTACCATCTTAAGTGCCCCTATCATGCTTTTGCAATTCAAGAGCAAAGAAAACACAATGCCTTCGGTAAACAATGCTTCAGCATCAACTTACAAGATATTTAACACTGTAGTGTACATAATTTATTAGATAAAACAAGCTACCATGACACAGTATGCCACAGCCACTCCTCAAAGATTGTAGCATCAAAGAACAAAAACAAAAAACATTTTTAATCTCATATAAAGTTATGCAAACGCTCTGTCTGTGCTGATGAAAATATACCAGCATGGGAAGCTTGACAGTTAAACTGAATCTGATGCTTTGCTATTTATGTTTTCTGATTAATTTGGAAATAAAGTATCTGACTGTCTAGGGATACTCAAAGAGCATTGATTGTATATTCCAAAATAATCAATTCACTGCACTACAAAAACACAAAATCTTATGAAATATTTTCAATCCAGCTTCTAAGGTAAATATCTAAAGACAAAACTAATTTACAAGTAAGTTTTCTGCAAGATGTAGGAGCTTCTTTGAAATCAATAATATAAGCTATTACTTATTAAGCTGTACTTTTTCTATATTGATGAAAAACTACAAGTTCCTTATAATGTGAGAAAAATATCTTGTTTTGCAAGAAAAAGATGAGTGTGTAACGCTACAGCTAAAGTAACACACCTGGTCCTGATGCAGCGCCACAGTGAGTTACTCACCCTTGATCCCAATACATGTACACCAATATGGTGGCTCTAAATGACTGTATGCTACACAGAATCTGCTTCATTTCCTCATGTCTACATACACCAACAACAAGCCACGATAGAAAACAGCAGCAGCTTTAAGTCCGGCCCTGGCTATGAGCTTTCATCTGGCACCCCACCCAGCATGACGGGGCCGAGGCTCTTTGACTGTGTGGGCTTGGTTGGGGAAGACAGAGCACTGCTTTATTGAGTCTGTTCAGTTTCTTCTACTTGCGCAGGGTGGCGGAGTACTCCTACGGCAACCAGAAAAAATCCAGCAAGAAGAAGAAGCTGAGCAAGAACGACATCCGCCTGGTGCCGCGAGACGTCGAGGAGACAGACAAGATGAATGTGGTGAGTTGCTCATCTCTCACCTCCTCGCTCAACTACTTCGACTACCACCAGCAGAGCCTGCCACTGGGCTGCAGGCGCTCCGAGAGCACCTTCCTCAACGTGGAGAACCAGAACTCACGCAATGCGGCCCCCAACCACGGCTATCAGCACTCGTTCACAGGGCAGGGTCACCAGCAGCCAGACCTCATCATCAACGGCATGCCACTGCCAGAGGTGAGATACAATCCAATGTGCTATGTCCTTGATCTTTGGCTGGACTGCCTTTGCCTGTCGGGGGAAGGAGAAAATTGATTTAGCGCAATGTAGCGGCAAGAAAATAACTTTGAACGTTTAGTTTTTCATCAAGTGTAATGAGAAGGTCTCCTAGGTCAAACTAGACTCTAAGAAAGCAAACCTCTCTCTCAACTCAGCCTATTGTCTAGACGTATTTGGAGTTCAGTTGCATCAAAGCACATTGTGTCAGGGAAATATTTGTTGCTGATGGAAAAGCTGAGCTATTCAAAATGGCAGTGTGTCAGTGGAGTGGAATCCTTCTAGGCATTTCAAGGTGCCTAAAGGCTGGAGCTGACCTGCGATCAGAACGCTTTGCTAAGCACAATCTGGAGGCCTGACAAAGTGGAATATTTGGCCTCTCTAACTGCACTTGTTTACCTTTTCTGTCTTCTTTTCCTGTCTTTGTTCCTTTGTTTGTCCCTTCTTTCTTTCTCTCTGCCTTTCTCCCTTTCTCTTGCTCTCCATGCTCGGGTGTGTGCTGAGCCTCTGCAAAACGAACAAGAGTTTGTGCACCTGCCAGATGTATTGACTCGGCTAATCAGCTCCTCCACACATCATTTCAAGGGCTAACAGAAAGAGTAATCATTGCTTGAATCTGTATGTCGTCCGATTGGCTGCAGCGTTTGCCGCATGGCCGCTTGAATTGCCCTGACGTACCACAAGCTGCTCTGGCAGAGCAGTGAAAGTCTGGCTATTCAAGCTGACAGGTGTACGCCGAGCTGCTGATCTTTAGTTTATGGATTTCTGCATGTATGAACTCGTCTACTGGATCCTTTTGGCAATCTCCCCCCTTTCTGTTCTTGACCCACTTCTCTCATAGGGGATTGGGACATTTATGTGTGTCTGAGAGAGAGGGAAAGTGCATTAGGCCATGTGTTTTTATGAGTTTATGTGCCATGCTTCCTCATAGAAAAAGCTCCACCGCTCGCACACACACACACACACGTACACATCTTCCTGAAATTGATGAGTCCAATCTCCGCTTGACATTCAGTGTGGGGAGAGTGGGGCGTGTTGGCTTGGGAGTGGGGGTCTTAAAACAAGAAACAGGATGGATATTGATATATTGAGCGGATGATCCAGAGAGATCCAGGCGCTATTGGACACTGAGGGGTCAATGAGACCTACTTACAGGCATGCTGATTTACTGGGCCTGTCGGAGCCACTCTGGGTGAGCGAGTGGGCTGGAATAACACAGGTGGAAGGGATAAGATGCTGTTTTTGGGGTGTTACTTTGTGGTGGTCAGTGGATGTTTTATTCATACGGTGGGTCAGGGTATCCCACAGTGTCAGAATTGCTTTACAAAAGGAGGGAAATTCCCACCTGTTGTCCAGTTGGCTGTATTGAATAATGGAGAATGTATCTGCCCCAGGAAGCAAATTGGTCAACTATTAAGAGGCAAAGAGTGTAGAAAAATAAAAGAGGTAGAGGGGAATAGGCTTTGTTCATCCTACTTAGGTGTTCGTACAATTGTATATCAATTTAGTTTTCTTCTTAAATTAGTTTTTTCTCTTGTCATAAAGCGGTAAAATCTCTCATAACTTTATTCAATCGTGTACTACTTTCAGAAAATGCCCATTTAACCCAGGGCTGAATGATATTGCTGAAAAAAACCTATCACGATATAAGCGTTTCATTTCAGTCTATATCGATAATTGTCGACATCGATAATTATTGGTTCGTTTTTGGTTTTAACCTTCCACAGTTTTCACTCCACGCAGTTGTTTTTTAGTTTTAAACAGATTTGAGGCACAGAAGCAAAACCTTAAACTGCTGCTCTGCAAGTCACTCATCAGGTTGTTGCTAGGTAACCAAAGAGTGAGTTGCTAGGTAACCGAAGAGACAGTGAGTTAGTTGATTCCACTATCCTAATTTAGCTCCTGTTAAGAAGATAAAGCCCTTTCTCTGCCTATATCTCCCATTGAATATTGAATATTCTATCAGATGAATTATCTGTTGATATTGATCACATGTCTGTCCTGATATATATGATTGATTTACTGTCCAGCCATAATTTCACCACATATCCACTCATTTTGGTTCCAATTCCTAGTTGAGTCAGCTGACTTGCATAAAATAAGGCAAACTGGGATCTCCTGATCAAACCTTATTAGCTCCTGCTGGTAAATGTTTTATGTGGGGGCAAAAATAACACATTTCCTCACAGTAAACTATCAAAGCAGGAACAAAACGCTTCCCTTTTCCTTCAAAAAGTTGTGTCTGAGACGTACAAAACAACAAAGGAGGAGAAAGTGAGGGGATGCAATGACCAGCACTGAAGTAAACAACAAACAAATCCTAAAGTATTACATCCTGTGTACCTTTTGCAGATCATTTCCACCATTTCACAGCCAACTAACTAAATATTTGATACCAGTGCTCAGAGATAGAAAAAACTGCTTGCAATGTTGCACGTCTGTAGCTGAAGTATCCAATAAAACTGCGTTAGACTCAGGATTAGGACTCCCGTTATTTGTGTCGGGTAATGAAAAAGAGAAGAGGAAGACAAATAGGAGAGGAGATTGATTTTGATGATTCATTATGCAAAGCTTGGAGTTGTCTTGATGGAGCGGCGTGAGGGCAGATAGACAGATAAGGAGGGTGAAGCTGGAGTCTTAGTGCCAGGTGTCCACGTTTTCTCATTTTCTAAGGGCCAGTTGATTGGCTTGATAGAGGCAGGAGCTGCTTAGCATGCAGCCGCCACCTCGCTCCTTCTTACACTTGATGTTGACAAACATCTCTTTGACCCAGTCTGTGCACATTTTATCTGGCCTGAGAAAAGCAGCTATGTGTGTGGGAGATGTGCAGAGTGGCAGCAGGAGCACGCCTCAGCCTCCAGCAGAGCCACCCCGCTCTGCCACTGTTTCCCCTCCTCCCCACTGTGACATTTGCGAGACACAGAAGCATCCGGTATGTACAGATGTGGCTCTTGAATAAAAAATGTGCTTAGTTTAATTACGATACCATTTGTAGAGCAAACAAACAGCAGCAGCAGCGGTGGAAAGGCTGATAATGGTTTTGTTGTTTGGGTTTGAAACCACTTGACCTCACAGGTTCCCGACCCAAATCCCTCTGACTGGTTAGGCCACAAGTGACTATCTGGTTGTGATTAGGCTGCATCCTTTGTACCTCTAAAAGTATAAATTCAACCTGAGGGCAACCTTAAAAATACACATGACTTATTTTTTTAACTACTTTTAACTCATTTTTTATTATAGTTTTCTGAATTGCAGTGCAAATACAAGTGCAAATACTAGAGATCCACTTCAGACATCAAGCTGATGAAAACATAATCATAATAAACTGTATTTATGCTATTAATATTAACCCTTTAGGCATGAGTTATGATCCTTTATGTCAGATTTTTTTTCAAATGTTTTTTAATTTTTAAGGCATAAAAAGTGGGGGGCAAAAATTTGTTTAAAAAAATTCTAGAATTTTTTTTCTAGGTGATCAATTGTAATTTTCTCCAAACACAAAGTTATTATTTGTAAAATACAAATAATCTTTAGGGGTTACTTGATATTATTTTTACCTGCAAGGGGATGGATATTCCTGAGTTGCTTTTTTGTCTGTCTGCCATATTGGATTTAACAAAATATTTTCTTGTACTTGCAGTGGATGGCCAGTAGTTGGCAGTGCATTGTATGATGTACTAATGTCCACTTCAGTGGTCTGTGTGCATTTATAACATAAAAATCCACAAGAAACACAAGAAAGTGGCTTTTAGATGTCTGTCCCCTGCAGTGACCTCTATGCATGAAACAGTTAAAAGACAGATAAATGTAAGTAATTGACGATTTTACTCCTTGCTGTACATGTGCATGTGCATGTCTTGACATGTAAAAAAAAGGTGCAGTTTCCTTTTAAATTGCTTCTAATATTCAGGTTTTGGAGCAATGCTTCTTCATGCTATCTCTGATCAGGTTCTCTCAGTGAGAGCATCCACACTTTAACTGCATTAACTGGCCTGATTTCTTTAGCATCTGATTTCACTTTGATTATTGTTCCTTTCTTCTCTTGTTCTCTTTTTTAAAAATTAGAGCTTCCCTTCAGCCAATCAGGGTTTATAAAACTGAAAATCAACCATTTCTGGTCACCAACCATATTTTCTGGTTTGCAGGGGCGGTTGTGATTATTCTCATGTAAATAAGGATACAGCTTTTTGTTTATTTTTAATTTATGTGTGTGATTAATTCAGAGTTGTGCTCTGTTGTGAGCTTATGTGGGCCAGCGAGCATCCTGCTTATTTCTGAGCAGCTGGAGTCTGGCTTTTCCTCTTAAAGACACGCAGACGCGGCAGAGTTGGCCAAGATAACAGTGACAGGTCTCCCTGAAGGCTTCCTACCTGCAGCTACATTGTGTGTATTGCATTGTCCCTTGTGACAATGTAAGCCTGTAGATACCTCCTTGAACATGACTATCCATTGTCTTTTAAAGCGTCAGCTGAGATGTTTGTGAGACCCGCCTGTGGTAGCACTAATATGAAAGCTCACAGGAGAATAAAGCTGTCTTCCATGGCTTAATTATAGTGAATCACTTGTTGGGGTGGAAGACAATTATACAGTAAAGGAATGGCCTTTGGCTAGAATCTGTTTTTGAATTTGTAATTCGCAGTAAGGCTTCTCACACCTGTGAATCCTGATGGTGAGCAGAGCAGGAAAATGAGCGATTTTACTATATCAGTTAACATAATTCAGGTAAGAGAGTCATGATTTTTCCTTTAGAGGGATGATAAATCAATCTGAAAAAGATGTCAGGTGAATTTATAAAAACGTTGGCTGGAGATCGCCCTGCGTGGTGCAGGATGTTCAGTATTCATCTGAGACCGAGTCTCACGAGTAAAAGTTATCTGACAACTGGAGCGTTCTTCCTCCAGATGCTCACTGTGCTGCTCACTTTGGGACCATTTCATGAGTTTTAACGGTTTTTAATCATAATTTTAACTTCAAACAGAAATCAGTAACATATACTACTAAAACCTAAAACCAGTCAAAACCAACTGGAATAGAAAAAAAAACGTGAAACAAATCTGTCAACATGGCGGCGCTCATCGTGTTTTTTTTTTTTTTTTGTCTGTGTGAGTATAAGGATGTTTTTGGTGTTTATGTGGGAGGAACAACAGGGAGTGGTTCCGCCGAGGCTGTTGCTTCACATCGGGACAATATGCATACGGGCATTCAAACGTGTCATATTGAGCATGCAAAATAGATGTCATGCTGTCAGTGCATGCTACACATCTGTTAAAGTGCCAATCTCCCCCTACTCACTCACTCATGAATTCACTTATTGCTTTTGTACGCGGATATTTATATGAATAAAGGACGTCAGTGTTTTGCATTAATAAACATGAGCGAAAGCAGGAGAAAAGATTTCAATATTAATCAAACTTTAGCGCTAATTTTCTTTCTTTTGTTTTTAATGTTTTGTTTTTGTTTCAGCTGTTGCAGAAGGATTCAGACACTTTGAACTTTTTCCACACTTTTCCTGACAGAAGAAAGTCAAAAATGTAGCTTTTCAGCAGAAAAATCATTTCTGTCTATCACAAGGTGGTGGCAGCATCATGCTGAGGGGAAAAGGGTGAGAGCTAAACAGAAGGCAACAGTGAAAAGAAAAACATTTATAGGCTGAAAAAACGTACAGCCAGAATGAACGTTGATATTTATTATTTAGAATGGCCTAGTCAAAGTCCCGATCAATTTCCATTTTGTAGAAAAAGTGTCATTTCATCCTTCCACTTACTGTTACGCACTGCTTTGTGTTGGTGTGTCACAAAAATCCCAATAAAACAGTCAAGTTTGTAATTGTAACACGACAGAGTGTAAAAACACTGAAGAGGAATGAATATTTTATATTCTTATCTCAGCAGATGTTCGATTTTAAAACAAACAAAAAAAAAATCATATTAGCATTGTGAATCTTCTGAGTAGTCGGGATAAGTTATTCCGGCTTCTCTCTCATTTCGTCTATGCAGATTGATTCTTGCAAAATGCTTTAGCTTTGTTTGTTTGTTGTCTTCAGCAAGCTGTGATTGACATAAAGTGGAGGACATCACTGCTGGCTGAAAGTGTAACTGGGAGAAAAACAACACAGATAGCAGAAGAGCAGAAATTGAAAGCAGAGCTTCCTCTTTCTCTCATCTTGTCGCGTCTGTCTTGTTGCGGGTGAATGCTTGCACAGACATCCTTTAAAAATGTATACGTTTATCAGCTTTATATATATATATATAAAATACACAAGTCCGTATAAGCCTCTTATCGCTCAACAGTTTGTCAGAGACTAATCATGACAGATATTTTGCAATAAAGGAAGAGCTATAGAAGTCTTTGATCTTCTACGGCGTGTTTTTAATATATATTTTAGCATTTGGAAACCTCGGAAGGTGTATATCGCAGCCTTTAAAGTCTCCTCCTTCTCGAAGCAGTTGGCAAATAATCTTTCATCACCAGCAGCTTCAGATGAGCGCCGATTTAGCGGCAGACGAACCTGTTAATTATTTAGGGAGGTCATTTGTAAGGCAGCGATTTAGGGAAAAAAAACGCTCCGCTTTTTAAGTGTCACTGTTTATAAGGTGAAATAAAGCTGTCTGCCACGAGCAAATTAGCAGCGTGACAGTGATGGCATCATCCACCGCTGGCTCCTCCTTTCACGTTGAAGGCGAAGTGAGGGTGTGGCCGAGGGTGACTGAGTGACATTACTCAACGAGATGGTTTTCAGCTCCCTGGCAAGCAGTGACGGTTTAACACTTGGTTAGGTTTTTATAGCCCTGACCCCAACCCGCCAACACCCCCCCAATGCCGCATGTCACCCCCGATGTCGCGGAGGTACAACAAGCTGACATAACATCCGCAGGCAGCCAGTCAGGAGCAGCCGGGCCTGCTGGGTTGCCACCCTCTTGTTAGGATCAGAGCATCCAGCCAGAAGAGCTTAACAGTCAAAACACATGAGTGACAGCGCCTGACGTACGCATGTCACCGCGAGTGTCCTTAACTGCATTCGACTCGTACAGATTGTACGGCGGGAGAGCGCGGCAAGGAAAACGCCAAGTCCTGGCAAATTGCAGGGAGAGAAACGTGGAAGACGAGGAGTGGGGAGCGAGATCTATTTATAGAACGGCAATGATTTTTCTCAACCTGTGTTCCTGCTGCCTGAAACGTGTTATTTCTCTCTGCAAAATGCAGTGTTCGGACGAGGGCGAGATTATTTTTCCACAAATCATGGTGACCTTTACGGAAAGCAATCATGTCTTTTCTTTTCGGTTGCATGTGTTGGGTGTTCATTTGTAGTGGACAAAATTATTCATACATCTGGGAGAATTAGGTTAAAAGTAATATTAAATATACCTATATGTTTTTTCTTATCACTTAAAGTAATATTAAGGTTTCGGAGTGGCCACTGAATCTAATTGAAAACCTGCGGAGGGATTTTAAGATTAGGGCGATGGCTCAGAGACCCTCCTAATTAATCACAAGTGCAGCAGGAACATACAGCAAGCTGGTTGGCAACGATTAGCACAACATATAGACACAAAATCATGCATACACTCACATTTTGGAACACTAGAGAGACCAGCTAACCTAATGGTCGTATTTTTGCAGTGTGGGAGGAAACCAGAGCACCCAGAGAGAAAACATGTGTGCACCAGGAGAACAGACTCTATCGCTGCAAAAACACAAAATCATACCAAATATTTTAATCTAGTTTCTAGAGCAAATATCTTAGTAGACTTGAAATAAAACAAAACTAACCTACAAGTAACGTTTCAGCAAGAAAGGAGATTGTTTTAAGTCAATAATTCCTTAACATTGATTTTAAAAAAGTACTTGTTCCACTGGGAGATTATTTCACTTATAACATGAGAAAAATGTCTTGTTATAAGTGAAATAATGTGCAAGTGGAGCTAGTACTTTAAAAAAAATAAAAATAAGGAACTGTGTACTGAAAACAAACTCCTATATCTTGCTGAAATGTTATTTCTAAGTAAGTTTTGTCTTTTTATAAGTGTAATAAGATATCTGCACTAGAAACAACCAAAAATATTTAATAAGATTTTGTGTTTTTGCAGGGATGAGGAAAGACCCCAGGCTGGGATTTCAACCCAGGACTTTCTTGCTGCAAAAGCAACAGAAACTAATTTTTTTGTTCAGAATTTAATTTAGGGTCTAAAAGCATATGCATGCCACACTTTGCATATTTGTATTAATTTTGAATTCCATATACGTATTTTCTTCTGTTTCAGAATAATGTTGTGTTCCTGTGCCTTTTACGTTCCCTCCCTCCATAAAAAATAGAAAGAGGTTTGATTTTGTAACGTGATAAACACTAAATGTACGTCTCCATCTTGACTGTTCTTCCTTAAGGAATTTGAAGTCAGGGACAAAAAAAAACCATCAACTGTTTAAAATTCCTGCAACAGAATCATCAGGAGGCATGTTTTCAGAAAAGTTAAATCCGATCAGCTTTAATCGTCCTCCTTCCTCTTGAGATCATTTTACTTGATTTAAGAAACAACTTTTCAACAAAATGGGGGGAAACACACTTTAAATTACTTCTAAAAGCTCTATCAAAAAGGCAGAATTAGCTTTCTTGTAAACCCATTAAACGTCAAATGAAGGGGGATTTTTGCGCAGCTAAAAATAGCAGCATAATGGCTGCAGCCATCGAGCAATTTATGTTTGCAGGGTCTTTATTGGACGAGAATCTAAATGCAAGAAGGGGTGTAATGGCATTGGGCTTATAGGTTGATGGGTCCACCCGCAAATGAGAAAAGGCTAAATGGAGTGAAGGAAATGGACGAAGTGATGATGTTTATCGCTGGGGAAGGGGGACATCATTACGTACCTTGTTAAGCCCTGCAAGCAATGCTGCGTGGATGTAATTACCCATTTAAATTAGTTTCTCGCAGCGTTGTTTTTTTTTTATGTTATTGTTTTTTTTTTATTTCTCAAATTAAACTCTCCAACACAAACACACCGCATTTGCTCCTCTTTAATGGAGATCCCTCGGTGTTCAAGTCCCAACGCAGAGGAGGGGAAATGCATCATCAACACAGATTTATTGAGGTGTGCCGAAGTGCTCATAAGCAGCTTCTCACACGTTTAGCGGCGACATTTGTCAGTAGTGAACCACAGAGCCAAGGTGGGGGTTAGAACCTGTTTCTGTTGGGATTCTCAGGAAAACCTTTGACAGTGGAGGACTTCAGGAGGATAAAAAAACAACATACCCCCATCTTTCACTCATGCAAATGTGGCTGGCTGTGGTGGAAATGCCTGTATTTACATTATTGGAGCATAGAAAAGGTCAGCTTATACATACAGAAACACAAACTTCAAGTCATAACCTGGAGGAGAATCTCATTTCAGCATGAGCTCGGCGCAGCAGCTGCAGTTTTTTTTTTTACCTTTTTACATGAAACGATACAAAATTCGGACTCCTTCTTTTATTTTATCCTGAACGTGCATAAAAATATTTTTAAAAAATCCCTCACATTTCATCCTTTGGCTGAAACAAAACATCCAAACTTGAAAAAGAAAGTAAACAAAGTCAGTGGAAAGTAATTACAGTTCACTCGTAATGACAATTACGTTTGCCCAAAACTAATTTTCTCCAAATGTGCAGGGAGAAAAGGTATTAATTAGAATCCATGGATATCAGAATTATAATTGTGTTTCTGTGTCCTGTCTTGCAGCCACATTATTGTTGGGAGATTTCCCAGGGCTTTGTCCCGAGGGCCGCGGCTCTGGCTGTTTGAATGGCAGGGGAAAACGGGGGAGGGAGGCAGTTTAGCTTAACAATACCCCGATACTCGCTGTGAACAGAAACTTTTCCCTTTGCTCCGACACCAGGGAAGAGTGACCTTTCCAAGTGTCCTGTTTTTCTTTTTTGTTGTTGCTTGCTTTGCTTAAAACAAAGCAGAAGCAGGAGCATGTTCGTTAGCATTTCTCCCATCAGATTAAATGTCAACTTCCGCATGCATAATTGCAGAAAAGCAGGATGGGAGATTTAAAGGGAGCTGATGCTGCTGGTGGATAGATGACTCCACATCTCAGGCATTTTTAGCTTTTGCATTAGGAACTGTGTGTTTTTGCTTTGGGTTTCTGTGCCACACGTATCATATCAGACAGAAACATTAACATGAAGACAAATTTGATTAAATGCTTCACCACTCAACCACATGCCTCCTCTGTATGTTTTGGTTCAACTTAATACAATGCAATTTGATTTAATGGGATGTAATTCAATGAATTTAAATGAGCCACATGAAGGAACTGAATTAGAATAAATATTATTTTAAAAACATTTCTTTTATATTACCATCAAAACACAACAGGCCTGTGCAACTGATTTTTTTTTTCCATCTATCACTCAGAATCTGAATAGTGACTAGAAAAATGTAGGAATCTCAATCTGTGATCAGCAAGTGGAGTATTATACAACCTGAATGTGAAATCACAATTTATTTAATGCATTAAAACAAAAATTCCCTCCATTTTTTGTGTATAGACACATTAACCAACTTCAGAGTATTTTGATCACATTAAAAAATGTATAAACAAAAGTCAGGAAAATTATAACTTGATGCTTAAAGGGGATAAAATATTAATTCCTTCATTTTCTGTTTTATTCAAACCTACACAAGTGATTTCCCTATAGTTGTTAGGAAACACAGTCTACGTTTTACACTTCAAAGAAAAACAGAAATATTAAAAATAAAAAAGTCCACAATAATTGTGTTTCCAAGAAGATTTTTTGTTTTTCACTTTGTGACAATCTAGGCATTTCAGAAAAACAAACAAACAAACAAACAAACAAACAAACAAACAAACAAACAAACAAAAAGACAGTTGTCTGGTCAGATCTCAAATAAAACTAAAAATCAGCTCTGGTCAGCACTAATTGTTGCATCTTCTATAGTTCTGCATATTTTTCTTTAAATGTATGCATGGTAGTCCTTAGAAACTAAGATCTGGACTGATGAAATCCTACAAACTCTTCATGTTGCTTACTTGCTGTAGTTCTCCTCCTAACCAGTAGTGGTCGCCACTGAGAAACTAATAAAGCTCAAACAGAGAGTGACAACAGAAGAAGAGTCTTACAGACGTTCACCGCTGCTGACATCGAGACTTTGTCACAACATTTAGCCACTTTTCAGGTCCCTGAAGTGACTTTTTGTTTTTTCTATATTTGAGTATTTCAGTTAGCTATTTTTGTCATAGATAATTAAATTACTTTCTAACTTTCATTTGTAGTTCTAAATGTATTGAGAGTGCATTGTACTCATTTTTGGTCTCACCAAGTTGATATTTCTCTCTCCTACTGTAGTCTGGATCAGATGACCAAATATGCAAATTAGGTGATGACATCATCTAGTAACTTCTCGCTCCGGAGTTGGAGTACTGCAACGGTTCACACACAGATGAAAGCTTCATCTTTCATTAGAAGGGATCAGATTTTAGGGAAACATCTAGAAACTGGTACATCTGACATTAACTAACCTCGGAGGCTCTACCGATTCACATGCTTTGTATGTTTGGGCTGCTCCTCCGCTTGCAGTAATTATAACACCGGGGGAAGTAAATCCAGCGGGGAAAACAAAAGAATTGTCTCTTTGTCACATGTCTACCTTTCTGAGGAACTTAAGGAGGACAAAGCAGGCAAAAGGAGCAAACATCATTGTGTTGCTCTCACAAATGCTGCATTATACCTTTGTTGTGTTCTCTCCAGCGGCACGGCCGTCTCTCCTGTTTCTCCTCTCCTTTCACTGGAGCAAATTCATACAGTTCCTTTGTTTCTTGACATAAACCTGGATTTGCATTAGGGAGTGCATGTATGGGCTGTTTGAAGAGCGGCGGAGGCTCTTGGCAGGCCGACCCGCCGGCCGGCCGCTGTAGCTGCAACGTCAGGCGCCTCAGAGGCATGCAGCAGTATGGCTCGAGGAGCAGCAGGGTAGCGTAATTGTGCATTGTTCATCCACAGAACTGAGGCAGAGCATGTAATGAGCTGTAGCATTTTCACCCAGGCTGCCTTATGGGCTATGACCGAGTGAAGGCCTCTCAGAGCCCCCTCGCTCCCTCTGCCCTGTGTGGCCAGTGTGTCGGGGCCTCCGCCTTTCTTTTCGCCCATTCTCCCATTCTTCTCCTGCCCGATCAGCGTGAGCCATTCCTTCACCCCTGTTATCCCGCTCCTTTATCTCTGCTCCGTCTCCATTGTCCCCACTGTCTCTGGAGATGGTGGGACCCCTAATGTGTTCAGTGTGTGGCTCCTTTTCTCATTCATGATGTCTGCAAACCTCTCAGCACTAAGTCTGATTCAGCCTGACATAAATCAGAATAGCTCATTGATGGAGCCCCGAATGCGGCGTGATTACATTAAAAACCCAAACACTGAATACAAATAAAAGTTCAGGGGAGAATTTGCTGATGTTAGTTGTAGGGGATTTGTTGCTGGAACTCAACTCATTTTTCCATCAAAGGCTGCTTTGCATTTTGATTATCTAGTTTTCCTGAAAGCAATTCAGGTGGGCCTGATTCACTCAGGTTTGTTTTCTTGGGATTAGGGCTTTTACAAAGTGCCGAGGCGTATTATTTACACCCATATCTAGTTTCCACAGAGGCGGGGAACCAATTCTTTGCTTAAGTAATACCGGGTCGAGTTGCAAAGACAAGAATGTGGGCTAGGCAATAGATTGCATATACTCCAGAGTGGGTGTAGAAGTAGAAAACACTACAAATGATATTAGTGATGATTGCCCTGCGGAGGGACTGATAACAGCCTTACCAGCTTCTTTGTCTTCTTTGTAATCACAAAACAATTTGGGTTCTTTAGTTGTCCAAGGGACACCACTTCCTTACTTTCCTCTTTCATCCGTGTTTTGACATACAAACACAGCCAAGAAAACCAGTGAACTTGGCCTTTGAGTGTGTTTAATGTGTACAAAGGGCATGGCATTCCCCAGAAACCCCCAGATTAGCTGAACCCAGTTCAGACTGGCTGGTAACAGCATGTCTGTACGTGTTTCAGAGAAGATTGCTCAAAATGTCTGCTTTAGTAACGCAGGCTGGCTCCTCCTTTGCAGAAAGGTCTCTAATGAGCAAAGTCCATGATGCTTTCATCTCCATCAGGGGCATCGGAGGAGGCTGGGATGCTCCGACATGTTTGATGCATTCATGAACCTTCAACACGACAACACACACTCTATGAGCCTCATGCTACAGAAAACACACTTATCATTTCAGAGCTGATCAGATCATCGTCAGTCTGCTGCTGTAACTTTGGCCACTTTCCCCGTCAACGCTAAGAAAGCCTCCCCACACCATGACGCTGCCATCATCTTTAACCGCCTCCCCTTTGATTACATAAACTAATTCTCTCATCTTCCCACAGTTTCACTAATGCCAGTGTTGTGAAGTACTTGGTCGCTGTAAAAACACAAAATCTTACCAAATATTGTTGGTCTTCTAGTGCAAATATCTTAGTACACTTGAAATAACTTAAAAGTAACTTTTTAGTAAGATGTAGAGGCTTGTTTAAAGTAAATTATTCCTTAATATTGATGGAAAAGTTCTAGTTCCACTGACAGAATATAAAATATAAAAAAACAAAAACACTTTTTCATCAATGTTAAGAAGTTATTGACTTTAAACAAGCCTCTATATTTTACTAAAACGTTACTTTTAAGCCAGTTTGCATTATTTTAAGCACTGTAATAAGATATTTGCACTAGAAACTAGACCAAAAAGTACTCATAGTAACACTGTTAACAGATTATCCTATTGCTTCACATATTGTGTGGAATAATGTTAATTCATTTTTAGTTCTCATGTCGCCCTCCAAACTTTATTGCCCTGGGCGTGGAGCCATGAAAAGCCTCCACAGACAAAGACTTTGTTTCCTTTGCCATAAAATTGGAATCACGAAAATTAATTTAATGGAAACACCTCAATTAAAAAAAAAACGTCATGTTTTTAAATGACTTATTGCATTTTATTTTAATTTAGTTTTAATTTTAATGGAAACAGCAATTGCAAAATAGTCAGTATTCCACTAATGTTGAAAAAACACACAGTTTTGCACATATCGCAGCTAAAGAGACATAAACAATCTTCTGTGTACAGAGGTGAGCATTTAACTTCATAAAATCTAAATTAAAATCTAAACTATAACATTGAATGTTTTCTCTTCAGGTGAGCATTTCCTCGAGGAATGAAGTTCTGAAGTTTTACCAACACAGTTTTTTTATTTAAACAATTAAAGTCTCACCAATAACATTCCTGTCACTTTGTCTCTGCAAAGATGGGATTTATTCTTTATTTAGTTTTCCTTATCCCTGTACTAGCAGCTTTAAATTGAAAACATTTAATATGAAAGTGGGATCAATCTTCTTATTTTTCCAAAATGTCAAACGGTTTCTTTATATTCTAAGTACATATTTTCCTCTTTATGTATTTATTCCAGATGGAGATAATCCTTTTCTAGCTTTATTTTCTATCCGTCTCGAGCCAAAACTCTGTTAATTCTGTTTAAATGTTAATATATGGCTTCCCTCTTTTCGTTTGTCTGAGATAGGACAGCAGGCAAAATACCAGCGGTGCTGGGGGGCTGGTGGGGGGCATGGGAGTAGTGTTCTGACTTTTCATTTGTTCACTACCCAGTAATGATTATTTTAGCCTCTAAGCCCCAGATTTGGCCTTGTTTTGCTGTGGGAAGCAGCATCAGCAGGGACAGAGCAGCCTTGCTCTCGCTGAGAAGCTTGTCTGCGGCTAAGCCGGTTGGCAACGGGAGTCAGGTACACAACATGGAGGACAGCAGTCGCAGGAGGTCAGCAGGAGACTGGCGGGGTTAGAGAGCGACGGTATGCGTGTGTGTGAGGGAGAGACAGGACGGATCCGGGTTTAGCTACAGTTCCTTTGTGAAATCATGTGGCGGCTGAGTTTGAAGACGTTCTAATTATAGAGCTTCATCGCTCGCCTCGTATGTAGGGCTGGTAACAAGCCAGTTGCCAGCTTGCATGAGCAACTGCAGAAAGCTGACTTTTGGTTTAATTTGGAGGACTAGCTATAATCCAGACTAAATCCCCTAAAGATGAAGGCCCCCCCTCCCCTCCCGTCCCTCTGCCTGCCCCTCCTCCCACGGCGGTTGGATTATGGGAGTGTCTTTAAAAGGATAAGGACATGCTTATCGCTGCTTCCCTCAACACTTGTCCGGGTCCTCAGATGTGGGCCGGACGGGCCATCATCGCCCTGTGTGACCAGTGTGGTTATGAGTCAGAGAGATTAGGCGTCTGACAACTGCAGATCAATGATAATCACAGTTTATGGTTCTTTAAACCCGAACAGTCGCAAAAACATACGGATGGTAGCATATGCCTCAGCTCCCATCCAGTAAATTTTATCAGCAGGCTTCATCTTGTGAACAAAAACACATAAATTAGATGTTAGATGGCTCTCACTGAGTTTGGTTTATGTAAGGTTTAATGATTTTCTGCTTTTTTTTTTTTATTCTTTGATAAAAATGTGAATTTGATGCTGCTCTCATATAAGCAAACCTCTTAGGCAAACAGACAAAACAGCCCCGAAAACTATTTAACTATAATATTATTACTTTACTGTCATAATACTATGGCTTTATTGTTGTCGTACAAAACAGATGTTCCTCCTCTAAAGGAAATGTCTGGTTTTTCTACAAGTGGTGCAGATGTATGTTCAAGAGTTTTAGAACCGGCCCAAGGCATAAGCAAACACAGTTGCTTGTCTAAGGCCTCCACACCAGCAGGGGGCTCCATGAGTGCTGGACTTGCTACAGAAATTAGGTTTAAGAGTGTCCAGATTTCTTTTTCTATTTTGGTATAATACATTGTTTTGTTTTTTTGGTGAATTGATGTAATGGACTGTTTTTTTTTAAAATATTCTTTTCTTCCTTTTTTAAACTAAATGATGTCAGAACTGTAAAGTATAAACATCAAAACATGGATGATAATCAGCTGCATCTCAGTAAAGTAGAATATCATAGAAAAGTTTAATTTATTTCAGTATTTCATTTTAAAACTCTCATAATGTTTGTGCAGTTTTTCCATTCACTGAACTTTACATTAATTTGCTTGTTTAATAATTTTCTTTTTAACATTATTTTAGATACTGCAATGAGTTGTGGTAATTGGACAGAACCAATAAAATAGTTAAAGTATTATTATATCTACTAGACCATGGCTGATGGTTTTGAATGATTTTTTTTTTCTGAATTTATTTCCCACACATTAATAGTTTTAGAAATTTGGGCATATTTATTGGCTTTCCACGCAACCCAGATATATGTAGGGACGCTTTAGCTCTTACGGCCAGATCTTGGTCCAAGAAAATATCTGGCACATGCTTCTCCTGAAAACTTGCTCATTTTACACGTTTGTTTGTGCCAAACACAGAAGAAATACCACATAATTAACTACTTTCATAGTCTCTTATATTCCAGACGGTTGATCTTTTACTCTCTGGTGTCCCTCTCACCAGCTGATAGCAGGAGATGGCCTTTGTAGCAGGCAAAAATATGTTGAAAAATCCAAAAGCACCGTCATTTTGTCGAGGTAGAGTGAAATCAGCTGGCAGGCTTTGAGCTGTCAAGCTGCTTATGTGGCAGACAGATCAGTTTATATCATTCGGCGCTAAAGAAGTGTTGTTGGGAGTGCTGGGAGTTTGGGCAGGGCTGTTGTGTTGCAGCGCGGAGACCGATCGAGCTCACATATGTGTTGTTTGAGATGCTATATTTAAGTGTGAGGTTGTTGCTTATCTCATCGGGGCGTGATGGTGGGGAGACGAGGGAGCAGAGCGAGCTCCTGGTGGACTCCAGGCTGCGAACCCGGAGCTCCCTGTGCACCAGCTATCTGGGAGCAGCAAGGAGAGGAGAGCGCGAAGCCACATGGGAGACGGATAGAAATAGAAGCACCTCGACGTGCGCGCTTGTTTACCTTCATGTCAACGTTTTTGACTCAGCTCATTAACCCATGCACCTGGGTGGATCAGAGCATCTACCGCTTTCTGTCCCCCCCCCTCAGCCTTCCCCTCCCACCTTTTCTCCCCGTCTTTCAAAATTAATTGCAATGACGAAAGGTAGCCATAAACGCTTTTACATCAGGCTAACAGATGCAACATAAGGAAGGGTGGGCTATCGCACCTCAAAAGCGGCGAATCGATTTTAGCTGATACCAGTTAGCACATAAACCCTGTAGCACTTTCCTCAAATCTAATCACGGATCCATTTAAACTGTGTTAGCTGGGAGTCTGCTTGCCGCTCAGATGGGTTCTCACTTTCTAATATTTTTGAGAGCATTGGTTGAAAACGCGAGGCGAGTGCAGCAGAGGTAAAGCGGCTCTGAATAGGAAGGGGCCGCCTCCCATTACCCATGCAGCCCGCATCCTCGCTAAATTGTTTTGCATGACCTTTGCTACAGTAGCTCTAATTATTACCATCACACAGGCCCTGTAAGGCACACAGCTAATTATACCGGATTTATCTGAAGGGACGTCGCTGCCATTCTTCATAGGCATGTCTTGGCTACCGTCATTCCGGGTGATCTAAACCAGGAATAAGGTTAATTTGGATAATACAGTAATTGTAATTAGAGTCACAATAATTACAAGCGTACTTTAATAGCAGCGAAGACAAGTCCATTAGTAACAGGGATCCTAATGGACTTGTTGCACGTATGCGATACCTTATGTAATTGAGAAGAATGGTTTTGCCAAAAAGCAGCGAGGTTGAGCAACAACGCTGCGCAGCGCGCCTGATGGCCTTGTTACGGAGCCACGTTGTTTCCGTTTCCTCACCGTCGGTGCTTGACATCAGCAACTGCAAGATGTTCAAAGGCACCGACGGATTATCGTTAATGTAGGTAGCAGGACCTTTTCGCCGCCACGTCTCCTAAAAAGTTGCAACTAGAGGAAGCTTTTTTTTTTTCAAAGCTGCCACATGAATGGAGAGGGGCAGTTGGAGCCGTCTTTTGGCTGGCGGGCAACTCGTGTAATGAGCCTAAGAGGGTTCCAATTATTCCACTTGCGATCAAAACGGAAACAGAGATTACTTCTCTTGCCTCTTTTCTTCTTCTGTCTTTGACATTTTACACACTAACATCTTTTGATGGAGGCTGGGGAGAGGAAGAGGAGAGGGAGCGACTGCCAGTGAGAGCCTGATTGTCTTCAACAGGCTCCAGCAGCGCAGACCTTTCTGGAAGTGACAAGGCGATGCTTTTGCTCACATTTTGTCTTAATTTTTTTTTCTAATCAAACTACTTTTTTCCAGTCCATACAGGGTTTACTCAAGGTTTTAAAAAGTCTTAAAAGTAATCCTCTTAGTTTTAAGTCTGAAAAAATCTTGACAATGTCCAAGTTTTCTATAATGGGTCTTAACTTTCATTTTGTTACGACTTAACTCTGTTCATCCACTGATTTTTTTTTTTTTTCTGCTTTTACATGTTTTTTGGAATAAATCACTGGCATTGTGTTGAAGCAGAGCCTAGGGAAATCATATGCTGCCACTTTGCAGCAGCAAACACCAGGAGGATTTTATCACTCAGAGCCGTTTCTCCCAAATCTGGTAAAGAAATGTGCTCATGAAACTGGATTTTCCTTGTTTGTTTGGATAATTAAAATGTTCTTACAACCTCATTGTCCTCCAGCTCCTTGTGGGAGAGGGTATTTTTAATGAGGTCTGGCTTTAAATGCTTGCATTACATTAGCAGGTTGCCACCTGTTGTCAATAATCATCGCAATGCCCACTTAGGAGGTAAAGGATGTTAAAGTTAGATAACTGATATGTAAAAGCAACTGGTTTACCTTCCAGATAAAAAAAAACAAACATACAATGGCTTAAAGAAGTTGTTTCATCTGACAGGAGAGTTAATAGGACAGTTATTATTCCTGCGCGCCACAAATCTGGTGTTTTTTGAGAAATAATGAGAAAGAAATCTCTCATTTAAAGTTTGTCACAAGAGTTGTTGAGGTTAGAAAAAAAAAACATCTGACAGGTGCTCTGATTAAATGAGACAGATGGCGCTAAATGCAGAACAATACTGGAAGAAAATGTTTTTGATACTGCAAAAGACTTGAGACTGGAGCAGAGGCACAGAGCCACAAAAAAAATGGTTGAGATCAATACATATTCATGTGTTAGAATGGCCTAGTCAAAGCCACTCCAAAGTCCTGCAACCTGAAAATTGATGCTTACCATCTGACTGAGCCTGAACTGTTTTGCAGAGGACAGTTGTCAACTGCTGTCATAGTCTAAACTGAAATGCAACAAATTTATATTTTTCCTTCCACTTTACAATTATTCAATATTTGTGTCGGTTTTCACATGAAATCCCCATAAATTACATTCAAATGTGGGGCTGAAACTTGACAAAATATGGAAAAGCTGAAAGGTTTTGGACACTTTGCATGTTGCCAAAGTTACATCTAGTTTGTTAAAGTTACTAATTAAAACATAAGTTACTCAACATAAGCAACAAAGACTCTGAAATAGTTTTAAAAGTCTTACATTTTACCAACTGGAACCTGAAGAAAGCCGAGAAACAGGAACACATAGAGGATGTGTTGGTTTCTTACTCACTAACAGCTTAAATTATGTTCTTTAAAGCAACTAAAGGAAGGTTAAATAATCAGTTGTTAGTATTTCTTCTTTTTTCCCTGTGCCTTTACCAGATTACAAGTAGCAGCAGCACGTTTGATGCCTTGGGGTAACTAAAAGGGTTTTTCCATTGTAAGACATCAAACTGTATCAGACTTAAATGATGAAAAAGCAGAAGACAAATAATATGTAGCACAGCTCTGAGACAAAGAGAACACCAGCAATCTGCATCTGCGCAGATAAACATCCACCCCTAAGATATGTTCTTGGTAGATAACAGCTTAGTCTGAGTGTTTGCAGCAGACTAGTACACAAAGGCTGTGATAAGCACCAGAAATTACTACATGTTGTTTACGGAGGCAGAACAAAAGGATTCCGGGTTTTCATTTCAAGAAATCAAGCCACGGATAGGTGGATGCCGGATCTAAAATGCATGTCAATTGGATGGATTTGACTCGATAATATAGTCGTAATTAGGCAGAAGCAGGATATCGGCTCGCCTGTTTGTTTGTGTGTAAGTGAGAAGCGACGTGGCCAGGATTTGAGCGCGTCGTGCGTCGCTTTCCCCCGTGGATCCACTGCAGGGGTGCGAGTTAGAGAGCCGCCGTCTGTTGCTGTTTTCCGTGACCCCGTGCATTTCCCCCTGCAGTGAAAAACGGTGTTTGCCCCCAAAGACAACCCTGATACAAATTAAATTAAATGAAGTCTGTGCATAATCCCTGTGTGTTTCAGCTGCTGAATACCCCCCACCCTCTCTCACGAACGCGTGCATCTGGACCCCTATCCGCTGGCCGAGCTCTCAAGCTGCCAGACTCTCAGCCCCTGATGGAGGCAGCAGCCGGCTCCCCCTCAGACTCATGGCCCTGCTGCGACTTTATGCGTGTTTGTGAATGTGAATGAGTGTTTCACTGTAAACTCGACTCACTGAACTTCTTCCCTTTCATTTTCTCCGGCTGCGCGCAAATGCATTTCTTCAAAAATAGTTTTATTTTTGTCTATGTAAGGCTATGATGTCAGACAGAGTATTTGTTTTAATGTTTTTATTTTTTTGCAGTATACTACACGTTTAGATCTCTCACCGGAAACAAGACACTGATGAATCAAAAAGCGTCAGCTGTCGTTTTGCTCTAACTGTGGCCTTAATGCAGTCTGTCGCGGTCCTGCTAATAAGCCGGATTTACAGATGCGGCAGAGATCTGCGCGCAGCTAATGCTCCGCTGTCAATCCCCACGCTGACAGCAGCCTAAAAGGACCATCCTAAATATCACAACCAGATGTGCTCAAACATGAAGCTCCAACAAACAAACAACAAAAGAAAGGAGAGAGGAGGCAGAAGGAGAATGGGTGGAGGAAAGAAATGCCTTGTGAAAGTGCTGACATGTTTTTTTAATTTGATTGACTAACATGGGGATTTTCTAGCAGCTTTACATTTGTTGCAAAACAGCCGAGGCTTGGTCATTTGGTTTTCCAGTTCTGACATAGATTCTCAGTTGGATTTAGGGTTCTGAACTTTGACTGGGCCATTCTAATGCATATACATGCTTTAGTTCATTCAAACAGTGGAACTGCCTCCTTCATTTTATTCAGGAAAACATGTAAAACATGCCAGATTTGACCCCAGAGGACCTACGTTTCATTGCAGCTCTGGCTGTCAGTTTTGGGTTGTTTTGATGAAAGTCCGATGCAGTTTTGGACAGGATTTATTTCATGGTTGTCCTTTATTTAGCTCCATCAATCTTCCCATCAACTCTCACCAGCTTAACTTTCCCAGCTGGAGAAAAGCATCACCATAGCACCATACGTCCACCGCCATGTTTCAGCAGAGATATTCAGGGTGATAGGGTTCAATGATAGTACTCTTCAACTCATTTTATTTTGCATGTAAATGTTAAATGCTCTTCCATGTTGCATATTGAGACTACATCTGTTTTGTAATTAACCAATTGTTTCCACTGGGTTTGAATTCTGTTTAGTGAATGCATAAGCAAACGTGTAAACCATGTTTTACATTCATAATATATGCTATTCTGTGTTGGCTTATCACATAAATCCCAGTAAAATACATTGCAGCTTGTTGTCGTAACGGGGCAAAACTTCAAATTGATAGCAGCTGTTTCCACATGCGTCGTGCTTCGGGGCAAGCATCGAAGGAATCCCTCGCTATGAGTCGAAGTTTGTATGTTAGTGTGGTCACAGTTTGTGTGTGTGAGAGATCCGAGCACCTGCACACATGCCCTTTGAAAAGCTCCATCACCCCCCCATCCAGCCAACATGCAGTGTAAACACGGTTTGTTTGAGCAAGTGGCCTGGGGTTGCTAGATTAATGAGCGCTGATGAAGTTCCACTCGTATCCTAGGTGCTGCCTCCCTGTTTGCCGGAGTGGCTGTGATGTGGTAGTGTGTCTGGAGGCGGTGACTCATTCCCTTTACCCAGTGTCAGATTAAGGCATGTCAATAAACAGACCCACTCAATCCATCTCCGAGTGACTGCATCCGCTCACAGAGCCTCCCAGTCTGTAATGAGCTGCTGCAAATCTCCATCAAACTAAAATGTCTGGAAAGATGCCTTGTCACAGTGAGCGAGAGAAAGAAAAGACAGGGAGGGAGGGCAGGGGAGACAGGGAGACTACAGCTGCGCCGACGTGAGTGGCAGCCACCTTTAAGCTGCCGAGAGAAATTCCTGCACTCCTTTCTCCTCGCCGCAGAAGACGAGTCGATTCGGGTTTCTAGTTTCTGTCATCCTCGCCGGGTTTATTAAAAATGTGCTCTTTTGCTTACTGATTTCCAAAGTGAGTGAAAGAAGTGCTGTTGATTCAGCCGCTGCTCTCGCGTAAGCGTTTAAGAGAAATGTGTTTACATAATCTGCAGTGTTTCTGAGTGTTTATTTTTAAGGCCCGGCCCAGGGGAGGCGGGAGGAACCTTTGGGAATATTTCTAATTTAACATCCCCTTCAACACTGTGGCTGATGTAGGCCACAACGCAAAGCAGAAATCGCTATCTAGTGATTCTTTGAGGAAAGAAAGAAATTAAATGACTGCTAAGAAAAGAATATGTTTGTAATGCCTATTCCTGGGGGGGAACGGAAACCACAAATCTACCTGGATTAGACTGGCTCCTTAGTGTTTCCGAAGTCTGTTCAAAAAAATTACCACCTAGCTCTCTTGTGGCGCCATATATGCACATTAACGGATTTTAGGATGAGAGGAGTGTGCAAACTTTTGAGTCTGACATCCAAATTAAAGAAAATCCCTCAAGACTTGCCTGGAGGGGAAGTTCCCTGCTATTTGAATTTGATTGGGCTCCCCAGGCTTTTAGAAAAGTAAGCCGATTTCTTTTAGAAACCAGCGCAGATAGTCGCTTTCCTCCCTCCCTGCTTTTCTCCCTGTTGAACCATGAATTATAATGATGCGGCGGAGCAGAAGTTTTCTGGGTCTGACAGCGAATGCAGCCCTGACCACTGAACAGGTGTTAAGTGAAACTCTATCCTCCCAGATTGAAGCGGTACACCCCTATTCACTCTAATGGACACTGTAACTCCATCTAAACGGCTTAAAAGCACCAGCCTTGTGTCGACACAAAAAGGCAAAACAAAACACCCGTATTATGTGAATTGGAAGGAGGAAGTGGGGCTTTTTCCGTCAAATGAAATCTTGGAACCCAACAACAACCAGATTTGGGTGTAAAACATTCATATTCTGTTTGGCTGCATAAATAACTTAGAAGAATCTAATGGTACAATTTCAGATGCCTTAAATTATCTCTGAACCTGATCTTTCTTAAATTTCCACCTCTTCCAAACAAACGTCTCCACCGATACACCACAGTCCGCTGATCCGAAATAAGTCACTGAAGAAAATTTTAGGATTTAATCACTCTGAGCTTCTTTATTGCATTCATTTTTAAATATATTTTTTCATATTCATGCATTTTGCCTTGCGTTGTGACATGTTGAAAGCCACGTTTTGAGGAAATGAAGACTTTGCAAGCATGTGACATTCACAGAGTTCTGCTGCATCAGGACAGCTTGCATTACTTTAATAAATTAAGGATAAACTGACCACCTTTCAATTTATGTTCTCTATGAATTACTCTAAGATGTAGTCAGATAATTATTAAGTGACATCTTTGTTTTCATTTGGTGTGTGGTTTTTATTGCATGTGAGAAAAACTCAAAATAACCTGTAACGTCCTGACTTCTCTGGTGATAACATTTGTGCTGCATTACAAAAGACGTGCAATAAGGCATTGCACCTTCCATACAAAAGACAGTTATTTTTAGGTGTTACTAATTGAGCAAAAACATTTTTCTGCTCATTTACGCATTCCCAGAAACACAGCAGATCGATTAACTAGTTGGATCGTTTCTTTATTTCCAGGAAAACAACAGAGCTGCAGTAAATGTTAGGTAGAAACATCAGCTGATGTGTTGTTGTGCAGGTCTGATTTGGTTGTTCATGGTGTAATTTTCTGGCATTTAGTTTTTAAGTGATTTCTGACTAGAAAACCTTTGGATTTGATTTCTTGAAATCTTAAAAAAAAAGAAAAAAGTTTACTGAGACACAATTGTTTTCAAGGTTTGCCAACTCAAAATCGACCCACCCTGCCTGGGAATGTGTAATTCGCACCCTGAACGCCACCAACAGTTTGAAACACGTCGGGGGCCCAAGCGGTGATTCCCTGCTAAGACAGCAGCTCCAACTTTAAGCCTTTTCAGCGTCAGGCGTCTCCGCTGGAATGCAGACGTCTGCAAACGGGTGCTATTATTTAAAATCTTTTCATCATTCTGAGAGGGAGGGAAATAGCTTTGACG
Organism: Poecilia formosa; assembly: GCF_000485575.1. NCBI lineage: Eukaryota > Metazoa > Chordata > Actinopteri > Cyprinodontiformes > Poeciliidae > Poecilia > Poecilia formosa. The sequence continues at coordinate 328,150 of NW_006800275.1, forward strand.
TTGAGAAGCTCATGAATAATGAATGCTGTTTCTATCAATGTATGTATAATTAATCACATCTCCTACTAACTGGACTTCTGTGGAGCCTGTGGTCCTGAGAGATGTGGAGACTGGTCTGCACTTTTTGTCTGTGCGCCGCGGTTGAAAGGCAGCCGAGTGATATGCAGATTTGAATGTGGGTGGCTGGTGCACAGGTGGTGCAAAAAAACAACGGCGTCGTGGAACAGCGGCTGATTGTTTTTGGTCTGAATGGGAAAATATTTCCTCAGTTTTCACGGGCGAAGGCGTGAAAAGCGAGGAGGAAACGCAAGCAGGAAGTGCCGTTGTGTTTCAAGCCTCATTGTTTTGCTGAAAGCCTGTTATTTAGCGCGACCACACAATGCCGAGCACTGGTGGTCAGGGCTGAGTGTGACCTCTCGGCCGCTTTTTTGTCATCAACTCGCAAAGAGTGCGGCACAAGCGACGGCGGAGCGACAAAATGTTTTTAAAACCTCTCCACAGAATCACTCACTTCCGTGGCGTGATTGATTTCCCAATGAGCGACGGGGTTTGGGGTGAACTTATGTGTGATGAAGTGAAATGATGCAGAGAATGTGGCAGGTTATTCGTCACACGTGTACCCTTCTGTCACAATTGATTGTGTATAATTTGAGTTTGCAGGGAAGGCAGTTGATATTAAATGGTAACAACTCTCTGTATTCATCATGCTGGGCCTCTTTGAGGAGGCAGAAATAGAAAATGTAATCCCATCCACAGCCATAGCTGCGCCTCAGGCACTCTTTCACCCTTTTTACCACTGATCCTCCCTCTGGGGCTCTGCCCTCTCTAAAGGAAGAGGGGAATCTATAATCTAGCAGATGGCAGAGGTCTATGAGAAATCTTATAATCAAGTTGAAGGTGTTGATGTTGGTCACAGAGGGGGAGGGAGCAAAAGGTCTGCGATAGCCGAGGAGCATTCCTCCTCTCTCGGAAGGTGAGCAAAGCGCAGGTCCGCCGCAAACAGGTGCATTCATCATCTGCGTCTTGTCCGTGGGTGTCATGCCGCCTGAATCGGAGCCGCTTAGAGGCACGGCTGGATGCAGACCCAGAGGCGGGGACGTCAGGCGCCAGCACAGACTTGTGAGTCAGGGATTGTTGGAGTGGTGCTTTTGTTCCAAATAGGAAACGGAGAGCGCATGTGTGTGTGTGTGTGTGTGTGTGTGTGTGTGTGCGTGTGTGTGTGTGTGTGTGGAGGAACGCTGACATGCAGGAGGCTCAAAGTGAAGCATTTCTTTTCACAGACACTGTGTAGGGAATCAAAAAGTTGCCTGCTAGTCCAAGCGCTCACAATGCAGCCTCGATCTGCGCTGCAGAACTACATGAAAAGAGCAAATGCTCGTATGAAATATTCCCGTCTTGCACTCGGCGTGAGCTGCTGGGAGGTTCTCACAGCTTCATAACCTTGAGTTAAAGCAGCTTTAGCAAAACAGGAAATATCACAAATAATCCTAATTGCAGCAATGTGTGCCAAAGGACTGATGCAATGATTGTTATATTCCAGATATCAGAAATAAAATGCAAATTTTGGTTTTGATTAAAGAAAATAAAACCAAAAAGCTCACTGAGCAGCTAACCACTTTTCTCCCTATTTTGGTGCATAGAGTTAAGCAAAAAGTCAATTTGTATGAATCTTTAAGTGGTTATTATGACTGTTTTCCCATGCGCCGACTTCTTTTTATTTTTTTTTTACTTTGCACGTGGATAAAGGGCAACACATGTAATATTTCCTTCCTGGGCAGAGAGGAGGCTGAGACACAGCCTAGTGCTGCTTAAATACAAACCGTAGCAGACAAATTTCATCCGACAGTCTTAATAGGTTCAGTCTCGTCTGTTGTTCTGTATGTTTAAAGCCTGCGTTTCGGCGAGAACATTAGTTTTTCCACAAACAGCATGGCTGGATGTTCTCTGTCAGCTAAATGGATGACATTAAAGAGTTGCATCCATGGCAGACAGACATGAGGGAATCAGTTTTTCTTCCATATGTGCTCAGTGTTGCTGCCCCTCTATTCCCGCCGCCCTCGATCTATTAAATGCAATTTGTCTCAAATGTTAACTTTAAAGGATTTATTGTTTGCTTTGCGGTTGTGGCGGGGTCAGAACTCTGTAAACAGATAAATGTCAATCCGTTTGGTGTTTTGTTTCCATTTTTAAAACGGAGAAGAAAAAGTGTTTCGCAGCTTGCTTTCCGGTTTAAATCTGGCTTTCAATCAGCTTTGATGGTACAGAGAGTCAACCAGCTGTGTCACATTTTTTCCCCTCCCTTCCCTCTCCTATCGGTGTGACATCTGCTGAACTTGTCGGGTGTTTACTGGTGTAACAACTGGTGCCTTCACCCCTCCTGGCGCCCTCCCTCTTCACACTGATGCTCCCGCCCGAGCCCCCATACAATGAATACACTTGCATCCAGACTGCCGAAGCAATTGTCACGCTGAGAGGAAGGCAAATCAAATCTTATGGCAGCAACTAGGCGAGGAGATTGCTTTTCCTCTCAGTCGCAGGGAAGCGAGCCCAGCGCTCCCTCTGGTTTTGATGGAGGGAAAGAAGAGACGGCTGAAAAGTGGGAAGCTGCTGGGTTGCGCCGACGCTCCTGTTGGGCAGGTTGCACCCATTCACCCTCCTCCCCTCCAATCTCTTTCCACTTCTTCCTTCCGCTCGCCCTGACACTACCCATCAGTCACTGGGTGACACCGGGGACTACATCCCTGCCTCCAGTTGTTTGGATGAAACGGAACAATAATTAGAGGGATAGAGTGACTCTGGCCGCTGAACTGGGGCCGCTCAGATCACAACAACACATTGTCCAACCTGATTAGGCGGCCATTTGTGGCATCCACGCTGTAGTTAAGCAGTCCGCGATCGTCTTGCGTGAAACTTGACCTCCCTGCAAGACGTATTGACGCGTCCTCCAGAGTGAGGTGGGTCTGAAACGTGGGGGAGGACATTGCATTTCTTTACAGGAAGCCCTGACTGAAGCATCTGATTCCTCCCCAGAATAGGCCCTCTTGACTGGCTCATCGGTGCCCAAGGTTATGCCCCCCCATGATGATTCATTGTTTATTTCCCTTTGACAATTTAATAAACAGAGGAAAATGGGCCACATACCTTGATTAATGGGGAACTGGAGTTTGGAGGAATAGCTGAAGTGGAAGTAATGGAGCTTCCTCAATGCACCGATTGTCAGGGTTCAGACGCCAGGCGGGATTAGTATTGACTTTATGCGTTTTCCAGGTCTCGATAAGTATGACAAAGAAAATAGAAAAATATTTTTCCACTCTTCATTATCTAATCTATTACATACATTTGTCTTTCTATGCTTTTTTCTTTCCCTCTTATTTTTAATTTGTTTCTCTTCTCTTTTTTGTTGTGCCCTCTTTCCTTTGCCTCTTTCTGTTTTTCTTCCTTGTTTTATATCTTCATTTTGTCCTTCATCTTTCCTCTTTCCATTCTTTCTTTGCTTCCTACTTTCTTTCCATCTTTCTTTTTTAGTCTTTTATTTCTCTCTGTCCTTCGTTTCATTACATCCTTTCTTCTGCAGTTCCCTTTTCCTGTCCTTCACCCATCCGTCCTTATTGTCTTTCTATTTGGTCATTTATTGTTCATATTCTTCCATCCTGGCTGTCTTGTTTCCTTCTTCTTTTCTCTTTGCTCTTTATCTTTTTTCATTTTGCAACTTTCATGTCTTTCTCCTGCCTTTCTCTCCTTCTTTCTTTTTTGCTGTTCTTCCTTTTCTTATTTCTATCCTTTTTGCTATTCCTTCATTCTTGCTGTTGCTTTCGTCTTTCCATACTTTTTTCTTTTTGGTGTTTCATTCTATCCTTCCTTTCTTCCTTCCTTCTTTGTTTTGTTCTTACTTTCTCTCTTTCTTTATTACTTTCTTTCTTTCATTCCTTCTTTATTTCTTTCTTTGTTCTTACTCTCTTTTCCCTCATGGCTGTTTTGTTTCCCTTTCTTTCTCCTTCCCTTCTTTCCTTTCTTCTTTATTGTTATTTCTTCTTTTCTTTCTTTTGTTCCAGTTTCCTTTAGCCTTTCATTTTATACTTTCTTCACTCCCTTGCTTCAGTCTTTCTCTGTTTCCTTCCTCTCTTTTGTCCTTCTTTCCCTGAAAACTGTTGATTTGAGTCAGGAACGGTTCAGGACTTGAACCGGTGAGGAACCTGCTGGAGCCCTCATAAAAAATAACCATTGACCACCCATTTCAGGACAGGGACAGGTTGTGAGAGTGGGGGGTTGGGTGGGTGTTGAGTGGGGGGTTGCCGCCATCCTCTGCGGGCCGTTCTCACCCAAAACATGCCAACCAAACCAATTACAGGCTGCCACTGAGTGACATTCACAAGATATTTTCTATCTGGTCTTTTAAATGAAGTTTTCCTCTTGTTACTCATGCCTTGCATTTTCATTAGTCTCTCAGTGGATGTGCAGCCACTGTGGCAGATGAGGCAGTTTAATTTTTGTGTGCTGGGATCAAAGCGCCGTGCAAGTGCAACACAAAACATTATGCATAAACTACACAGTGCATAATTTCTGCATTATACAAACTTTAGTCCTCGTATACTGTGATCCCCATTCATGGCTCTGCCATGGGACACATCTCTGATAAACCTACCCATACAGGTGCATTTGAAAAATTTACCCCTGTTTATGAATTAATTAAAGAATTTGACTTGCATTATTCTGCCACTACTGTTAACTTTGATATTTAATGGAGTCAAGCCGAATGGGAGCAGGAGGAGTCAGGGGTAATACAAATGAACAAACACTGCGTGCCCTAGATTATTTGATACTACTAAAATGTTAATTACATTCCTTCTCATGATTTATCCTCTACAGTAATGACTTAAAGTTTAATTAGGGGTAAATGGTAAAAGGAATTTCAATATGATGCATTGTTATTAAGTAAACATCCTGTGCCTGTGTTAGCTCGTCTCGTGATTTATCAAAGTTTGGTGGACTTTGAAAGATGGACACACCTCAGAAACTCAAGTTTTCCAAAAAGGCCCAAATCCAAATCAGCCAATCGCATGGCAGCAACTCACATTTAGGCTTAGATGTGGTGAAGGCGGCTTGCTGATGTTCCAAACAAGCATCAGAACAGGAAATAAAGGAGATTTAGCGGGCTTTAAATATGGCATGGCTGTTGATGCCATACGGACTGGTCTGAGTATTTCGGAAACCGCTGATCTAAAGGGATTTTCACACAAAACCGTCTCTTGGGTTTGCAGAGAAATGTTTGAAAAAGAGAAAAGAGCCACAAAGCGGCAAGTGTGTGGACAAAATGCTTTGTTAGAGGAGAATGGACAGACTGAATGATATGAAGGGTTGAAGCCACACCAGGTCTGTTAAGATCAGGAAACTGAAGCTACAGTTGATTTTACTTCACCAAAATTAGATGATTATAGATCAAAAAACTTTTCCTGGTCCAATTAGTCTCTTTAGCTGGTAGGGTCAGAATCTGCTGTAAACAACATGAAAGCATGGATCCGTCCTGACTTATGTCGTGCTGTAATAAGTGTTGCTGTAGTTTCCTGGCTTACTTTCTCTCTACTAGTAGCAACTTAGCATTGCTTAAATATCAGTGTTGTTATCCTCTGATGGATACTTCCTGCAGGGAAATGCACCATGCCACAAAGTTCAAATCATCTCAAACTAATTTCTTGAACATGGGCATGATTTTTCAGTTGTCCAGTAGCTCAGATGTCACCAGATCTCAAGCCATTAAATCACCTCTGTGATGAAATGGATCAGGACTTTTGACTCCTTGACAAATCTGCAGAAACTCTGTGATGCTGTCTTGTTGACGTAGACCAAAATCTCCTGTTGACCTTGTTGAATTTAAGCCATCTAGGCAGTTCTCAAGGCTGAACGGTTCCAACTTCCTCAATTAGTTTGTGCCAAGATGAGTTTAGACATCCTAGTGTGGCACTGGCTTACAAAATTTGTGAAGCACTATGACGCACTTCCAAGCAATGGTGGCTGATGGTGACACCAAATACCACAGTTTATAGTCATTATCTGTCTGATGGTTATCACAGGGTAAAAGTAAAAGATTATTAAAAAAATAAGAGCTTTGTCTTATTTTTTAAGCATTGGGATGTTTTAAAATGATTCGTTTCTAACTTTCGGGAACAGCTAGCTTCAGTGCTAATCCTAGCTTTCACCTAAACAAATAACAAAAAGTGAGATCTTTGTGCACAGTTGTGCTACTTCTACCAACAGTTTTGGTAGTAAATGTACTAAAGAAACAATATGGCTTTGGAGTGCTGATTGGATAAGTTTAGCTAGCCACCACATATCAGGCTAATGCTAATAGCCAACCAGAATCGGCGTTCTTATTGTTGAAAAGGTAACAAATGACTAGATTTGGCATGAATTGGTCAAAATCTGACCTCACCTGTTAATGATTAGCTTTCTGCTTGTGCTTTTATTTTTTCCTTAAATGACATTTATCTTGGCTGGAACCTTGTAGCAATCCAAATAGTCAAAGTGTTGAAGCCAGTCACCTTCTAACAAGGTCAGCATTTGCACAGTCATACTCCATTTCAGTCCAAATGTGTTTTGTCAATGTGTATGACAGCTGCGCAGGCCCACTGCTGCCTCAACAGCAGGCCTGCGTCGAATAGTTGGTCCACTTGATGATCAGCAACTGTGCTCCAGAGCCGCATTAACCTCTCTTAACATTAGGAAAGAGGGTTTTCTTCTTTCAGCAAGGCTTTGATGCCGGTACGCTACACTTTCCTCGGAAATCAGCCGTTGACTCGGGCTTTATCAGGATACAGTGTCTCCTCTGTGGAATTTTAAGTGAAGACTGTTTTCTTTCTGCAGAAACTCCTGCTTCGTGTCCGACTTTGTCTGAGGAGTCATATCTTGGCCTGGTGCAGAACGGGGAAATTCCTCGGAGAGGTCTTTGATTTGCCACTGCTCTCTGACGTCTCACCTAGAGTCAGTAGATGTTTGGCAGATGTGGAGGGGCTACCTGCACAAAAGTACTCTCATTCCTTTTGTCATAGATTCTACTAACTGAATAAATGTGGGAAAAATTGACCAAAGGATCCATTTTAACTGTGTTCTTTAATATGGGTCAGAGATCTATTGAATGCATATTCTGAAAGCCTTTTCATTGTGCAATCGCGGAGTTAAGATTCCCCCGGTACTCTCTTAATTTCATCTACTGCTCTTACAGTTATTTATTTATTTAATATTTCAACATTAATGTCTTCTCCAACATGGGAAAAGCAGGGAGTTCAGAGAGAGAGAGTGAGGGAGAAAAGGAGAACCTTTCTGCTTCTTCTCCTATCTACATGATAGTCTGTCCTCCCTAATGACTCCATTTTAAAGACAGTGGGCTGACCGGCAGGGTGGGGAGGGAGCATGGGATCGAGAGCGGGGAGGGCAACGAGGAGAAGAGCGGCTGCGCTCGCTGCAGCACTCTCCTCTGCTGCTCTCAGCTCTCAGTCAGCCTCTCTACGTGTGTGCTTTGAAAGAGAATAGGAATCAGCCCTTTGAAAGCCGAGGCTGCTCACCAGGGCCTTTGTGTAAAATAACATTTCAACTGAAAGCCAATTACTGCTAACATTATTTTGGTTGCTTCCATTATTAAAAGTACCTCTCTGTGTTGCCCCCATCATCCGTCCCTCCTTCCCTCCCTCTTCATCACTCTCTTTCAGACGGAGAATTATTCCATTGATTCCAGTTATGTGAACAGCAGAGCCCACCTCATTAAAAGGTATGTCTTGATTAGGAATTGTTACCAGCACCTCATTACCATTGTTATCTGTAATTGTTTTATCTTAATGAGAGCACCACTTGGTGCAGCTTGCATGTGTACCTGCATGCTTTTTTTGGTTTTTTACTCAGTGTAATTGAAAAGGGGAGGATGAGATTTTGGGATAAATAATGTTACTCTGTGAAGCAATTAGTGGAAACAAATGTTTAAAAAGGATGTTCAGATTGTTCACTATAAGAAAGATGGTTTCATGTTTTAGAATAAACTTATTCCAGCTCTCTGATTTTACTTATCAGCAGGACATGTGGGTTATTTTACATCCGCTTATGGCTTACTGCAGGAAAGTCTGCTCTTATTATCAAAAATTCACAAGATGTGAGAAATTAACTCACTTTACTATGTTTTCGTTTCCAGCTTGCAAGCACAAGAAATGGCACTTTATCCCTAAATTTAACATTTAATATTTAAGATAAAGTTGATCAACTTAATTACTTCTTATTCCTCAATAGATAAAAAGCATTTGAGCACAATGTTACAGAAATACAAATGAAAGCATTTGAGGTAAAACCGGAACTGTCAGGGTTTCCATGCAGCCTGGAAAACCAAGGTACTTGGTTTCAATGTTTTCCAGGTCTGGATAAGTATGAACAAGTAAAAAAAAAAAAAAAAAAAAACAGGTTAAAAATAATTTTTCTGCATTTCCCTTTGAGCGTACACTCTTTTTCTACATCGTCAAATTAGAGGATTCCTTTTAAATTGCTCATTTTTAGCTCTGACTTTAACTGCATTGTTACATCTTCAATAGCAGGTTTTTTTTGCATAAAAGCATCTGCCAAATGCAGAAATGCAGAAATATAAACATGCTGTGTTCTTTCTTATTTCTGAATCTTCCTTCTGTTTTTATTTCAATTCTTTCTTTTTGTCCCTCGTTTATGTTCTCTCTCCATTTCTTATTTGTGTTCCTCTTTCTATTTTTCTTTATTTTGTTCTACCTTGATTTTGTCTGTCCTTCCTACATTGTGTCCTTTCTCCTTTCCTTGTTTCTGCCCTGGTTTTGGTCCCTTCTTCTCTTGCACCGTTCCTTGTGATCTGCCTCCATTTTTTCTTTCTTATATTTTTTATTCTCCAGTTTTTTACATTCTGTCTTTTCTTTCTTTTTTTTGCCCATATGCAAACCCTGCCCACTGTACACACATCTGCCATAAATTCATCGTGAAGGTTTTAGTTGTATTTATTATTTAAAATGACTACAGAAGACTGGAAAGTTGAGTCTGGAGTAATGTTTAATTTTAGCATGAAAAAATTGCAGGAACCCTGCAGAGTCTGCCTTCAATAAGCTGCCTAATCCCAGAGGCATAGGAAACCCATTTTATTTATTTCCAACTAATTAAAATGAAAATTTCCTCCCCAAAATTCAGCTTAGTTAACACGTTCTATAAGCTTAGAAAAATCATCTATTTATGGTTTTAACGTGTACAATTTCAACAGTTCAAATGAGAAATAACCTACATTTAATGAGATTAATTAGGTTTTTTTATGCTATGTGCACTGAAGTGATATTTCACACTACATGTCATCATTATTATATGGCTAATAATGTTTTGTTTTTGCTCTAACTCAATATTCTATGGAGTTTCTGGACAGTCTTCCTGTATTTTACAAATCTGCTGTAAAGTTTTTCACCTCAAGCTTTGATTTATTTCTGAAAGCATGTCTGATTTGGCACATATCGTTTCCAAAACTCTCTTGTAAATTCACATCTTGCTCTGCTGATGATCTTGACTGGGAGATGCAGGCCAGCGTTAGCCCTCTCTACACCTTGGAGATAATTTGGCTCTGAACATGATCTCTTTGCAGCTTCCACTAATTACGTGGACAAAAAAAAAAAAATCAAAGTAAGGCTTGTTCTGCTGTTTGATAATTTAAGTACTTTGAGCGTCGTAATTATTAATGATTAGTGCTGCCCTCAGGTCTCTCCCAGATGGAGGGAGAGCTGGGTCTCGACCGAGCGGGCCGCATCGCACAGAGGGAGACAGGCAGAGGCACCGACCCGTTTACAGTTCCTGCTTTTCTCCTTCATGTTCAGATTGCAGACTTTTCCAGACTCAACTTTCCAGAGGGTCTCGGTTCTTAACATTGATATTTAAAATGTAAAATAGTAATAGTAAATTCACCATGAATATTTGATAGACATTTCCACAGTGAGCAGGATTCAAAAAATCAGAAGGAAAGAGAAAAGATGGGATACAAACAAATAAGGATTGTAGGAAGACAGAAATGAAGGAAATAAGGGTACATGGAAGGAAACTAAGAGGATACAAGTGAGGAAAGAAGGAAAGAGAGAAGGAAGGAAAAATGGGATAAGTGTAAGAAAAGAAGGAATGGAAAGAAGAGGATACAAGTAAGGAAAGAAGGAAAGGAAGGAAGGAAACAAAGGGGATGGGAGCAAGGAAAGAGAGAACGGAAACAAAAAGGATACAAGCAACAAAAGGAAGTACAGCAAGGAAGGACAGAAGGAAAAAAATAGAAAAGGAATGAAGGAAGGAGAGAAGAGAGGAGGACAAAGAAGGAAACAAGGCACTAAAGCCTTCTGTGTTTTGTATTGTGTAGGAAACCTGTTTATGAGACACTTTGTAAAAAAACAAACAAACTAAGATTTATTAGATTAAATCCACAAAGTACTAAATTCTTCCACATTCTAAGTTTTCCAGAGTTCAGACTTTCACACGGACTAAAGCAGCTCCTCAACGCTATTTAAAGGTTTTCTCTGGAGGTGTTCAAGGCAACACTTTCATGAATAACACACACTTGAGGTCTCCTTGTGTGAAGAATCAAAGAATAAATGTTTTCTTTGTGCATTGTTGCTCAGCCCACTTGATGCAGGACACTTGATAGGGCTGCAGGAATTCAGCGTCACTGTTTTGAAGGGGGTCAAAGTGAAATTCCTTGCAGCCTCCGGAGGGTTTCTAACTGTTCCTGCTGCAGCTCTTGGATTTTTACCTGCGGTAAAACAATCAAGCCTTTCTTTTGTTTGAGGCCGTGCCGCCCTTTTGAAAACCCATTAAGGTAATTCCCCCTCCTTACTTCATCCCTCCCGCTTTCAAAAAAAAAAAAAGATTCCTTGCATTAATATAAACAAAGAGCATTCAAGTGTGGGCCTCTGCAGGATACTACAAAGAAATCCCCCCAGGAGCCGGGGAGCCTATGGTCTGGGACAGGTGCAATTACAGTGATAACATCAGAGCCGGCATTACCTCCGCTGCGGTCCTCTCTCCCAGCTTGGGCCGAGGAATGCAGCTCTACCTTGTACTGTCCTTCACTTCCTCCTGTTCCACCTTTTACTTTACCGTACCTTTTTGTTTACGCTGGTTTCTTCCCCCCCTCCTCACAAACCAACGCGTCTTATTTTCTCTCTCGTGCAAGAAACGTGTTCATTCCAGTTTAGTGTTGTTTGTAAAGTAGGATTTGTTCCAGTGGGAAGGGAATCAAACGAGGGGAAATCACGCTGTTACTGTGCAGCTGTTGATTGTGGCCCCAACACCCCACCATCTTTATTGACTGTGAGCCCCAAACAAGACAGATGCTCCGTTTGTATGCTTCCAGCGCCTTTCTTCATCCGTCTCCCTTCCAGGAATTCCTGATTACTGCAGTATTTGTTTGATTGTAGTGAGCGAGTGCCTCCTGTTTGTTCGTTGAAATGTCCTTGAAGGCGGCGCATCCATCCACAATGTCCCCGTCTGAATCACCGCATACTTTCTTTGTGAGGTTCAGAAATATGTGCTTAATCCATAAAAGCTCTCAAAAGATTTGCACCTCCTTCTTATCTTGTGGAAACTGCAAACAGAAGCCAGACATAGACTTTTCTTTTCAAAGGTGTAGTGCTTAACGGTAACTTATTCTAAAATAAATTACTACTATTCAGGTTTGAATCCCTGGAAATGTTGCGTATTTATGGACACAGCAATCAGAGATTTGTAGGGAAATGCTTCCCTCCAGTAACTATGATACTTTGAACTGATGATAGACTTAAACAGATTAATATTTCTCTTTAAAAAGGTTCAAAATACTTATTTCTAGCTTTCAGGAAAGAAATCACTAGTTATTTTTTTTTATCAGTGGAAGAATTGGTGATTTATTGTAAAACAAAGTTTTACAATTTTTTTTTATTTTATTTTATTTTTTAGAAAAGATAAATGAATTTTAAATTGTCTTTAGTATTCGATGTTAGTGATTACTCCAGCTCAGATTTTCCTTTGTCACTTTATGACTCCATTTCATATCTGTGCCTTGATATTTCATTCTTTCCTGCTTCCATGCACTTAGATATTAGTTTCATGCTCTTTGTGGTAACATATTTTAGAGATAAATAGCAATAAATTACCCAAATCTTACAAATAACTTAATTCTTTATCATATTAAAATGACAGTAGGTTTGAGTCAATTATAAAAAATTACTTAAATGAAATCTTCTCTTTGAGGTCTCAAACTGGTTGACACAAAATATCCTGCAGCAGATGAATAAAAACTGCAAAAACACAAAATGATGTATCAAAATAACCATCAACCCATTACTGATTAGTCCAATATCCTCAGGATTTTCTCTGCGTTTCCTAATGAATAGAATCAATTACCTTAAGCTAGAAATTTCCACAATTTTAAATCCTGTATGTTATAAATAGGAAAATATGAAACCTTTTTCAACAACAGCCTCAAAATCCAAGAGTGTTTCCAGCCCAGAACATGTTCAAACGTTCTGTTTTCTGCTAAAATCAGCTCTGGGTCCATTTCATTTGGTATTAATTGCTCAAAACATAAGAACCTGAAAAAGTCAGGCTTGACACAACCAAAACTCAAAAACATTGAGTCGTCTTCCTGCAGTAACAACTTCCATACCAAAGAGAGTTTAAATATGGTGTGTTCACTGGTTATAAAAAGATTGGAGAGTGGAGTTTCCAAAAATAGGCCAGCCAGTTTCTCTATGTTCTGTTTGTGGGGGGGGGAGAAGATTAAAAGACAGGCAGCTAGTCAAAATCCATCAGGGACCAAGCGACAATGAGCACCGTGTTAGAAAAGGTGATGTGACAGTTAATCAACATTTCCCTTTTCTCCCTCCTGGCCCCCATGTAGCACATCAACGTTCAAGGACCTGGAGGGCAACAGCCTGAAGGACAGCGGCCACGAGGAGAGCGACCAGACCGACAGCGAACATGACGTCCAGAGAGGACACTATGTTGACACTGCTGTCAATGACATGCTGAACATGACCGTCCCTCCCAATGTTTGCCAGCTGCCAGACCAAGGTAAGGAAGTACTCGCCTGTTGTTATGTGTGCAGGCTGAGCGCGTTAAGAGGTTTGGAGGACGCTGTTTCCACTTTCAAAATAGGGCCCAATATGGATTTGTGTGTTTGTGTGTGTGCTTGAGTCCGTTTTTACTCAACCAGGACATCTTTTAAGATCCATTATGTCCACTGCAGGTATCAGATGTGCATAAATAACATCCCCCCCTTTTTTTGTCTTTGATGTCCTGCTCTCAGCTAATGTGAGGGATCTCTGACAGATAAGGCCACCCTTTGATTCCAGCTTAGGCAACTTCATTGACTGATAGCAGCCAAGCCGGCTCTCGAAGCGAGGGCGACTTCAGACGTGTTTGAATGGCAGCAATTAGAGCAGAAGGTGGAAATCTACATATCTTCGCTTGTGTCCTCATCCATTATTCAGTGGGAGCGTTTAGCAGGGAATTAATGTTGATGTTTCATTTCTGATCGGCTGTTTTAAAAAAGAAACATTTACTCCTCCGGCAGGGGTCAGGTGACAAGGTCGTGTTGGTTCAGAGAGCGGGGGTCAGCGAGAGGAGAATAGCAGGATGAAGCTGTTTCAGGATGCTGCTGGGGGTATTTATGAGCTCAAAGGAAACTGCACACACAGGTGCTGCGGCTCGCCAACATGTGTGAAAATGGTCCAACAATTTGAGATGATCTGAAAATTAGCAGTTTAGCTCGTAATTAGAGTTTGAATGAAAAGCGTTTGTGGAGGAATTCCTTTGCTTGCCCGCATGTCACATTTGCTCCAGTTCCTTCAGCGTGCGCAAGGTTTCTCTTCCTGTTTGACATCAAAACAATTTTGGCTCATTTCACACCAACAATGCCCCAGAAAACACCGTCTAGTCACTCACTAATTCATTTTCTTGCTTCTTTAGTTCACGTAAGGCAGGAGGTTTGAATGAGCCAAAGACAGGCGGGAAGGAATCCTGCTTTAAAAATATGCATCATGTTCAAGAATGAACACGATGTGATTTATCTGAATTATTTAGCCATCTATTTTTACCAGTAGCCTGTTAAGTTTGTGGGTGTGGCTTGAAATGCAGCAAAAGATGTCTGCAGGCTCATCTTGGCGTATTTACCCAACCAGATGCTTCACTTGGAGCAGTTTTGCCGTTTATGTCGTTTGACGGGGGAACAATAACATCATGCAACCTTCATTTTATGTTCATCGAGAATTGAGCGATACAAATGCATCTGTCTTTCTGGCCGGCAGCTCTCGTTTTTTTTATTGTTGATGCTTTTTTTTTTGGCTGAGAGATGCAGATGCAGGTGTGCGGGGTCAGAGCGAATGGTGACCATTAGAACCGAATTGTCCCGGGTGTTCGCCCGGCAGCGTCGGCCTTTAATAGGCGCAGAAAAGTGAATTGACTGTCTAGTGGTTGCCAGCTGTAATTACTTCACAACCTGCGAAAAATAAATTAAAAAAAAATCCTTATGCCTCCAAAGAATGCACACTGACAGGTCTTCTGGTAGTGGGATCTCATTATTGGAGACAATTAGAAATAATGTACATGAAGAATATTACAAGGGGGAGAGCTCTCTGAGGCGGTGCGTTTTTCATTAACACCACCGATGATTGTATCTGTTTCAGCAAAATGGAAGCGTGTCTCCTGAATGTCTAATGCAGCACAACACTGCCGGTAAACAGAACAAGAGGCTATTTCACAGAGCTGTCCATTCTTTTGACCAGAGTAAAATAGATGATAACAGAGTATCTGTGTGGAATTACAATGTGTTTGCTTCTTATTGGCTTTTTCTTTTCTTCCTCTTTCATCTCCACTCGCCGCAGAGTCACTTTTCCCCCAGCGTTTCCTTTTGGTAAAGACGAGGTTCCTCCACGCTGCGGAAAATTATGGAAAAATGTGGAATTAGATTTATTTTTTCTGGCATAGATAAGGCTGGAAAAATTTATTCTTTAATTCCTGGACCCATTGTTCAAAAGTTGTATCCATCTATCCGTCCATCCAAGAGGATCTCTTTTAATCAGTTTAACAATTATTTCATCCGTCCAGTCGTCCTTCCAACTGTCTATCCATCCATTCATCCGTCTATCCGCCTGTTTGTCTTTCTTTCAAAGCTGGTTAGGGAGATTTTTTTGGTGACACGTCAAACTTTACAAAAGAAAAACATGCTCTACTATCTGTCCATCCATCTCTCTTTTATCAATCTTCTCACCATCTGTCTGTCCATCCATTCTCCAGTATTCACCCATTGATGAATCCACCTTTCACTCTGTCCATTCCTTCATTCTCTTGTTTTTGCTGGATCTTAATGGATTGACTGGGAATTATGGAAATGTAAGCCAAGAAATGTCTAAAACTGCGATACCAGAGACTCAGAGGAGTTCTGTAAAGACTGTCGGGAAGCTAATGGCTGACTCGGATCTTTCTTTTCCCCATTGTTTTGGATGTCAGTCTGCTACAGTGGTCACACCAGAGGGGCTGTTCATAGTTGTTAAATGATTTGCCCAAAGATGACATGCAGAAATGTAATGACATGGTGGATGAAATTGTCCCCTGTTTCCATCTCAATGGTCTAATTACACAGTTGAAGGGCAGAGAAGGCTGACAGTGATGGGCACATGATGCACAGTTGAATCCGTCTCTCCCGGTTTATGCGAGTTTCACATGATCAGAATATCTCCGGAGCGCCTCGGGAGAACGCCGCGGCTCTGTCGTTTCCCTGCTGCTTGTTTTACCCCTCCGTACGAACCGACTTGAGCATGAAGGCGGAAAAACAACCTTTGAGGTTTATGGAAGATGAGAGGTACAGTGGTTACACATTATGTGCTGATGTGCATTTTACTTTGAGATCGTCTGTTTTAATTGACAAAAAAAAAAAACAACAAAAAAACGGACACTTTTCTGTTGTGTGAATAGGGGGGGATTTTTAGAAAACAAAGCGGCATCTCAGCTAAACGCCCCGCTGTTTAGATGTCTTCTGGGAGTAAATCTGCTGTGTAGTGTGCTGTGCGTCTCCTGCCAGCTAAAGCAGAAAACAAGTTGAGAGACTGCGATTGCCAAAGGACTACAGCAGCACGCTAGCTAAGGATAGCAGCACCTACTTTTTGTGTGTCTGTATTTGACTTTTATTGTTCTTTTCTCTTGTGTTGATAAAAGGAAGTTGTAAGAGGAAAGGGAGGAAGGGTTAAACTCTGGGGCTTTTCACCATGCAAATGTTTACCATTCCCAGTGCCATGCAAAGGCTTTGTTTGCCCAGGAGACAAGCCGCTACCTTTAGACAAAGACCCGACCTTCCCTTCATTCTGTTAACCTTCATGTGGGAATCTGATTGTGTGACAGCATTGAGCCGCTAACTAGCCACAACACAATGGATTTTTCCCTCCTCTCTGATCAGGAATTAAGGGCGTCTCCAGGAAATGTTTTCAGAGGTGTCCAGATGGGGGCCGCTAATAATATTGGGGTGAGCACAACAAAACCAGAAGCCTAGTGGAGTTCAGGGATTTTAATAAAAAAAAGCATGAACTTAAAAACAGTAGATAAACCAGGAATTAGCCAGTTAGCATATCCTATTCATACTCCACCTTAAAAATTGGTATCTATGATTTTACATTCCTGTATCTCTCCTAAACTTTGACCTATTTGTGATCTTTCTACTACTTGACAAACATTCAGACACTTGCATCATGAAGGAAAGTCGAAAGCTGGTTAATATAAATAAATAGATAAAATAGAGTGAACTAAATTGCTGAATTTGTCACTTTTAAAGCCTCTTTGCTCTTTTGTGCCACTGGTTGGATTTTGTGATTTAGAAAAAAAATGAGCAACTTTGGGCGTTAATGTCTCAAAATAGTAATGAAAAAAAAAACTTTTCATGCTTTTCATGCACAGCTACTTCCTTATTTTTGGGAGATCGGTGATTGGCCGATTTTTACATGGTCATGTCTGGTGGGCCGGACATGACCACCAGCAACTTTCTTGGTATATTGATCAATATTTCAGACAAAAAGCTTTGGTATCAGCCAAAATTGGAATCGGCCGGATAGGTTTTTTAAAGATCGGTAATCGGCCAGAAAACTGCAATCGGTGCACCCATAATTTTGTCTCAGATGCTGAAGAGGAAGTCTAAGCTGCTATGTATAAGATTTCTAAAATCAAAAATCATCACTTCTGATTGGCCTATTTGTTCCTCATGACAGGTCCTCCCCTGGAAGCATTGTCTGCCCAGAAGACATGCTGTGTTAGACAAAGACAGAGGAACCTCAAATTTTTAAAGGTGTCCGTCAACCCCACTTGGTGATCCCAGTGAGGGACAGACCAGTAACGGTGTTGCGTCCCTGGTGGGTTGGACTTTCCTCTAGCCATTATTTCTCCCCCGGCTTACCGAGGTGACGTTCAGTGAAGTGCTTGTGAAGAGATTTTCGACTTACATCTGAGTGAATAACTCCTTGTTGAATCCCTGCCTAAAGAGGAGTGTGTGCTCCTTTCAGCGAGCTGACCTTAAACATCCCTCAACCCTGTGGATCAGATTTGGAAAGCATCTGAGGACCAAATTATTTTAAATCTCTTAAAATCTATAAACGGAAGGGTATCTTTAACATGAAATCTGCCAGTTGAATAAAAGGATGAAGTCGCTGCAGCTGTAAACTGAGGAGAAGAACTACATGTAATGAATTCCTCTTTATCTTTACAGGCATGTCTGTGAAGTTAAGGGGGATTTTGTTGAAATAGGGGACCTGCTAGCTTCTGCTCTGTGGAACCATTAGTGTCAGGGGAGCCGGCTCTGAGGAGGCTGCTGACAAAGGGAGCTTAATCTATTTTTTCCGACTTTCTTTGATTGTTGTAGCTCACATTGTAATTCCTCTTGGATGTGGATGAGCTATGGTTTTCAAGGATTAAGATTCATGTATTGTTAAGTCGCTCAACTTACCTCAGCAGGAGTGGAAAAGACGGGGGCGCCGCGTCGTTTGCGGCGTTGCCATTTTCTGGTTTTAGAGGGTTTGCAGCAGGTTTCGGTATTGTTTCCAGGTCACTATATAAGTGCTCATCAAGTAGATTGAGTCCTGCCTGGGCTGCTAGTCTCAAATGGGATGCAGGACTGCTCAATTAGCCAGAGCAGGGAACCGGGCGCCTTTATTTCTGACATATTCCTCGGCCTCCACCTCTGGAGAATATCTCTCATCTATCTGTTAGCTCCCTGTGGGTGTGTGCCTGAAGCTGAAGCCCAGGAATGGAAGCCCCCTTTGTGGGCTGCACATTTCCTCATATTCCCTTTTTCCATCAGTAGATCCGCAGGGTTTCACTGTTCCTAATTGATTTAAGCCCCTCCTCCCCCTCCTTCCACCTTTCTTCTCTCTCTCTCTCTCTCTCTCTCTTTCTCTCTACTTTCTTCAGACTGCAAACACCTTCAACCCACATCTCCCAAACTTTGTGCCAGTCAAGCACTTCCCTTTCCCCCTGTTGAATTAGAGGAAGAGTAAAGGCACCTCACATGTTTCTGCCACGAACTTGCCCTAAATTCGGCACGGGAACATTTCTAGTTTGCAGTTCTCTGATCTACTAACGAAAAATGCTGACAGGTGTCAGAATCAGGAAGGCAACAGGAACGGGGCTGTGCTGACAACACTACAGGAGGCGGAGAGAGTCTGTGTGCAAGGGAGACGGAGATTGAGAGATGAGCTGAGAGTCTACTAAGCAGTCTTAGTGAGGGAAAATAAAAAGGGAAGAAGAAACAAAATCCCTGACAGGCAGGAGGGATTTTTTTCTCCATTCCTCTTGCTATGAGGTAAATGGGAATTTGCCAGAGGATGTGACTGATTCCCAAACAACATCTGATTGAATTAGGCATCAAAACTGCTGTACAAGACACATGTTGCATTGTGATTCTTTATGATTAGATTAACAAGTGAACTCCACTCTGAGACCATCCATTTTGATTTGGATTTGCCTAATTTAATGTGGGAACCGGTGGAGGTAAAATGGCTGACAGTGACAAAGAGCTGGGTGCAACATTAAGGTAGATAGAGTGCAAACACACTCCATGCTTGCTAGCAGGTGTAGTGGAGTCTGTAATGAACAAGCCGACATGCAGATTTTTGCCTCCGAGTTGTGGAGACGTGAGGATAAAAAAGAGAAGGAAATAAAATATCATTCCAAGCCGTGTCCATCTGGGCTTATCTTTTTTATGGTGCTTATCAGTGAATGAAATTCTGTTACACTGTGCGGTGCCTGGCTGTGTCATATTGAAATTACACCTAATATAATAAAACAGAGCAGACTGATATTGATTTTGCACCTTGTAAAAAACGACTCATGTGACTAGAGGGAAAGATGTGAGTTTTTTGCTCTTTTTCCTTCCCACTGAGCGATTTGGAAAAGAAAAAAATGTTTCTGTTCAAACGCAGCTTTCATTTCTCCTTTAAGTTTTTTTTTCTTTCTAAATTGCTCACAACCTCCAGGTTAGTTTTTGCCATATTTTCAAAAGCATACTGACAATTTTTTTTTCCAAGAATCGTTTGAAAATGTACTCTTCCTTTTTTCATGACGTTATTGGAGACAAGTGAAAACAAATGTGGCACATTTTGGCTGCCTGACGTCTTTTTGCAAACATCCCCTGTGGCTGCTCTTCTTTAAAGCTGCATCCCGGACTTTTCTGTAACTCACTTCACATGCAGTTCATCAACTATAAAACAACATGCCATGATCAGGTTTACTATTCATCTTCCTAGTTTGATGATACTTGTTTAAATATCAATAAACCTCAGAAACTAACTTCCACCCTCTCATGGATGTGGTGGCGTCACCTGAGGCATAAGCTGAGTTATTATGAGGCGACTGCAATTGATTTCTCCTCATTTTTACATATTTTAAATCAAATTACTCATTCAAAAGTTTTTATTTGTTTTCTGATTGACTCCAGCAAAAAGTTTGAGTTGTGTTTTATGAGCCCTGCATGAGTTTTAGGATAATGAGAGATGGAGCAGTTTGCAAGAAGATGTTTGCAGCTGCAGGTTAATTCACTCCTTCGCCAGTCCGTGCCAATACTTCTCCGTCAATACTGTCATTTCTGTTTCATAAAGAAACCATTTTGTACCTCTGGATTTAATAGAAATATTCTTTATTTTCCCCAAAGAGGGGACATTTAGGAAATTAAATCATAGAGTGTGTGTTTGTTGCTTTTGTAATCAAGTTTTTCCATTAATTAGAGATAAATTCCCATTAAATGTTCAAATCTCACATGTAATTTAATTCAGTTAAATATTGTATTTTGGAGTAAACTTTTATGAATTAAGACAGCTGAATTTTATGAATTGTGAGAGATTATGTGCCCTGATTATACTAGAATAACTCTAATTCAGTTTACTGGAGTCCCATTGCAACATTTTCCTACAGTAGACTATAATTAGATTACAAGATTAAAAGAAAGCACTTCTAAGTCCTTAGTTGTCAAAACAGTTAAAAAACATTCTCTGGTAGGTACGAGTTGAGACATGTTGGGCATTAAACCTCCCATCTTACAGAAGAAAGCAACATTTCATAAGCCTGTCTTTATTTTATTTAACTTTTATGTTACCAGTTTAGTTCCACTGAGATCAGAGATCTACAAGGGAGACCTGGCAAAGACAGCAGCAGCATAATTACAGTAAAAACTAACGACACACTCAGAAAACACGCTCATATATACATATATATATACATATATATATATATATATATACACCGTATATTTCAGACTATAAACCGCTACTTTTTTCCCATGCCTTAGAACTGGTGCGGCTTTTCTGTGGATTTTTCTTCAACCACCAGGGGGCTCTTTAACAGGAAGTGAATCATTGGAAGTCAAAATTGGAAATCAAAGAAGAATGCACCAATTTTCATTTAGAACAAGCACATGCTAGCAGCAGGCACGGCGGAGAGATGTTTTCAAACTCAAACCCTCTCATCATGAAAACCACACGAAGAAGTTCATATGATGCCACTTTTAAGTTGAAGGCCATCGATCTGGTGGTAGAGGAGGGAAATAGAGCCACTGCGTGAACGAATCCATGGTTCGGCTTTGGAGAGGCAGGGCTGCTTAAAAACCGAGAGCGGTGGAGATACCAGCGGCTTATATATGTAAGTTTCCAGTTTAAAAGAATCAAACAAACACACAAAAAAACTTTGTAGATGCGGCTTATAGTAAGGTTCGCTCTATAGTCTGGAAAATACGGTAATCTGCAACAATATCAACATATTTTTAAACTTCTTTCAAAAGGGGTTGGCGTTATTTTCATTTCTGTCATTTTACGAGCTGGTTAAAAATAGTGAAAATACTAATCCATGTATGTCAAAATCAGTGTAAAGTCGCCACTTTGGTGTTTACCAGCTATTGCAAGTTGATCACCTTCATTCTGGGGTCTTTTATGGTGTCAACAACCTAAACGCATACAGAAATGATCTGTTTTTTTTTTGTTTTTTTTAAATCTCTTTGAAATCCTGTAGTGGAAAACCAGACATTATTAACCAGCTCTGTTTTTATTGTCTGTATACATTTGCTGCCACCGGGTAGCGTCTGTAACGGAGCACAGAGACAAGCCGCACACAAAAGGTCTTCATTTCCAGTCGAGACGGAAAACATATAGTAACGTTATAATACCATAATGACTTCGGCTGAACCCTCGTGCTGTCAAAGCTCTTCTGAATGTACTCAGTGTATTTAATCAGCTCAAGAGGGGACTGCTTATCTCTTTGCACTTGTCATGGATAGCGTATTGAACATATCAGAGAGAGAAATGGGAATAGTTCATTATTTTCTAGAGCTCACAATGAGCCTGATGTATCTCGTTGCAGGCCCTCCACTGACAGCTCATTTTTTAGACAATCCTGGCATTCAGTTCACAACGAGACGGGGCAAAGAAAAAAAAGAGAGAGAGGGAGGGAGAGTGAGAGACAGAGACTTGGAGAGAGGGAGGAAACACAGAGGCAGACAGAAAATAGGTCTCCGGATCTCCATTGCTTATTCATGACGCTGTGCCATGCTAGGTGTGTTAATAATCTCCGCAGAAACCAAGAGAATCGCGGTTGTTTGTTGAACACCTTGCCAAGCTGGGTCCCAATCAGCAGCAGATGGGAAAACAGGGGGATCAGGGTGATCCCAGACAGAGGGAAGGAGATTAAGAGCAGGTAATGCACAGAAGTTGATGGGGGCCGAGTGTGTATTAAAGAGAGAAGGGGAGAGTACCTGAATCTTAAATCCATCTGAGAGTGTGCGTACACAACACACTGAGGGGCCTCTGTGTGCATGCAGATGTGCGTCTATAAAGGTTAATCAGAAATGGAGTGGAAAAGAGAGAGGCACAGGGAGAAAGATGAATAAAGAAATGCTGCGGGTAGGAAGGGAGGAGAAGAGTGAAATTCAAGAAGCGGCGCTACAGCGTTGTCTCCAGTTTGCTTGCCTTTTGTGGCCCTGATTGATCCTGTTCTCGTCTGAGGAACTAAGGCAGCAGCCATTTTTCTAACCGCACTGCATTGTGTTTAATTCTTTGAGGTCGCAGCGTGGACACAAGCCGCTTCCCACTGTAATTCAAAGCAAGGAGCAACCATGACTGTGGGGTAAAACAAAGCAGTGAGGACTGCAGTAACATTAGTACTGAAATCACAAATGCCTCGTGGGTTTGGCTTGTGTCACTTTCAAATGTACCTTGTTACATTAAAGCAATGCCTACAGAGAAAGACACCTGTTGGTGTGCATTTGCATTTTCCAAACAGGGAACATGCCCTGCGCAATTCTACCACACATTATTTATATCGTCCAGAGGCCATGCAACCTTTTGTGTATTTACTATTGAATGCAGCGTATCCTTATGCACAAGCTGAAGCAATAAAGGTCTCCCTTTCAAAGCTTCCTGCCAGCAGGGATTTAAAACACACATTTTGTAACATGTCAGAAATCCATCCCTGCTTTATTATAAAAATATGTATTTCATATATTAAAAAAAAAAACAAACTCTGTTCCAGGTTATTTCTCAACAAACTGTGTCAGAAAGATGAGCTGCCAACAATGCGAATGTTAGCAAACAGCTATTTCATAGTTTTTTTCTTGGGTCCAGACTGCATTTAATTATCTGTGATAAAATATGAAATAACCTACTGTAGAGCAAGTCCTAGAAAAATCTTCTGTCCAGTTAAGTTGTTTATCTAGCAGCATTGCTGAAACAATGCTGGTGGCTAAATGTTAGCGACATGTTAGAGCTTCACAAGCTGAACTAATAAGGATTTATTTAACAGACTGGCTTTAGTCAAGTCTTGTTCAAAATTTGAAATGCTTACATACTGAATCAACCTTTTGTAGAATAAGTTGATTCAGAACATGCCAGACTAATATCTTACAGTTTTTTGAGAGTTTCGACTACAATCATCTCAAGTTAAAATCTGAAATACTTAAGAACCAAAAAGACTGGATGATTTTATCCTAAGAGATTTTTTGAAAACACAGTTTGAGATGAAGAATTTTTTTATCTGGATTTGTGATTAAACAAAAAGGGAGCATTTATTATTTTTGTTGTTAGGAATAACACAGCAATTAAAACCACAGTAGATAGACAATTGAAACATGAACTGGAATATCTAACAACATTTTTTAAACCGTTTCAAATGTTTAGTACATGAAACCAGACTAGGAGGAGTCTTCATTTTTCAGATCTGTCCTTTTTCTTGTGGAAGAACAGTGTTGCGTGTCTCAGAAATGGGACGTGTTGCTACTATAAAAATATCAAACACTATTTGCAAGCATGCAGAAAATTGTAAATTCTTCAGAAAATAATATACATGTATATAACAACAAAATATATTCCTAATTTATAATCATATATCTACCTTAAGGTAAATTCAATTTACTTGAAGGTTCTTTCAATTACTGCTTCCATGCTGTTGCATCTTTGCCACCAGACTAAAATGGGCATTCTGCCATTGACAGGCGATTGTAATCTGAACCCAATTTACCCCCCAGAGCGGCTATCTTATCATCATGTGCTGTAAATTTAATACAACCGCGCGTTAACAAAGGATCCTCTCAGAACTGCCATTCTTCATTTACAAACACACCGCAGGTTCATGTAGGCTGCTGCACAAATGCCTGTCATAACAGCAAAAAACGCAAGTTTCTTCAAAGGAACTGCTGTAAGTTGTTATTCACTGTGGCTTTTTTCCTGTGTGTTGAAATTTCACATTTCTCGAGGCATCTATAGAGACGCTCTCCCAAGGACAATGATAACATCAGTCGCACCAAGTGGATGGATGTTGTTTCAGCAAATGCCACTTACATTTAGGTGAATAAGCCCTCCTGTCTCCATGGTAATTTAGCATTGACAAAGAAGCAAGAAAAGTGATGTACTGGGGAAACACAGGGAAAAAGGCAATTAGTTTAGACACATGCAGGTTAAAAACATGCTTAATTTTATATCCCCCAAAGCAGCTCTATATATAAATGGCAGTGACTATTTTATGACCCAAACATGACGTCTTGCTCTGGATATGAATCATTTTAAGGATTAAAACTGGTGTTTATGCCAAGAGTTGTAAAACTTCAGGTTCAAAGGTCATAATTTGACTTCAGTTTAAGATTAAAGGTCTAAAACTACCACTGATGAGCAAATACTATCCATCTGTTCATTCGCTTTCCATGTGGGAGGTTGATGTTCATCTGGACAGACCAGTAAATCAAAGATCTGAGAAAATTCCTTAGGTTAAAACTTTCTTCAATTAATTAAAGTTAAATTACATTGTAACAACTAGAGTAAATGTCACGCGTACCCCCAGACACAGAGGTATTTAGTAGTATCTTTAATTGTCTATGTTCAATAAGCTGCCCAGGACTAAGGCCATGAGATATATGGTTAACTTTTGTTTTCAAATTTCTGTTTGTTTTCAAAGTTACATATTTTAAAAAATAAGATTCTTTCACCAAAAATGTATCTATTTATATGGTAGGAGTCTAATATTTTTTGCAAAGCTATTAATAAAGACAGTAGCGTAGATCTTTCATACAGAAAGAAAGTAAAGAACTAATCTATTTTCACATGTTTTTCTGATGTCCTGTTTGTAAGATCTGATATTCTCTGTTTGGACAACACTTTATTTAAAACACACGTAGATAAATCATTTATCATTTATTTAACACAATTACAAAACGGTTACGTCTTGCATATATTAGTATTTGGATCGGGGTGATTTCAGTTTGCTTCCTCTCTGTTTCGATATGACTCGTTGATCATTTGGACCTAAACGTGTTTTCTTTGCGGTTCCAGGATGACTGTGTTCAAGCGAAACCTTCAGGAAGATATTCTGATCATAAATGAAGCGCTGCTGCGTGAAGCAGCATGCTGCGCGGTGTTCGGATCTGTCCCACTTGGCTCGATGAGCCTCAGGTGTTATTGGTTGAACTGCCATTCAGCTGACTGGAAAAATTACAGCACAACAGGGGAGAATGTATCACCGCCTGATAACCTAAAAAAACATTGTTTTTTTTTTTATGTCAGCAATGCAATCTGTGTACATAATTTTTTATTGACCTATTAAAACCACTTCCAGGTCCCAATCCTCTATTATCACTCTGAGCCAATAACATTCCCTTACCAAAGAATCCCCTTCTCCAGCCTTGTTGATGAAAAGGTAGGACTGTAGACTAATACAATGTGGAGTAAACAACTTGATGAGGACATCCTATACCCATAGACTTCCTCCAAGGAACCTCTGTGTGCGGCTTGAAGTGGGCAAGGTAGTTGCAGAGTGACTGCCAAGGCAAGGCTTGTATTACAGGGATCCCAGGATATCAGACACCAGGCGGCCTGAGCTCCCTCCAGGCAGGACAGAGTCTGGCAGCTGGCCCACAGCCCAGATAGCTATAATCAGCTCCATTACCTGTAGCACTGACGCCTGTTTAGGGGCCGTCATAGTGGAACTGTGGCTGCACAGCGGGGATTAAGGACGCAGCAAAATTTGGGGAAAAGTACAAATAGTATGCAGTTACACCAGTCAATGCTACACCTGCGGGAGCGCATTCATAGCTGCACACAAACAGGCAGTGAATGGGGGGAGATTTTCTGGGCATTATGCGTCTTGGCACAGGGCATTTGTTTTATCGTCTCCTGCTCTATTCCTATGAAAGGAAAGATTAAAAATACTCTGTTTAAATGGGGTAGGGGGGAGAATCAGCTGTCTTTTGACAAGTACATTGTAGCCTGCAGTTCTCTGTCCAGAATACAAAGAGACATTTATCACTGCAGCTGTGGTAAGGAAGGAAGAAAGAGAGGGGGGAGGGCCTCCAGTGCTGCGGCATATAGTGTATCTGTCTTTTTTTTAACCCTTATTACTTCCTTTCTCTGGGAAAAATACTTTACCTCCCTCGTCTTATATCCATTTGGGATTTCCTTTTGCTTGTTTTTTTTCTTCTTTCATTTCCACCGTCTACCCTAATTCCTTTGTCTTCTCCGTTTTCCTTTTTTCTATCGCAGCTCTCTTCACCTTGCATCTGCTGACAACATTATTACTCAAATGGATTATGAAGCAGAAATATGTAAAGTTATGTCGTCCTCCTCAGTTGTGGCAACAAAAGGTTACTACCTCAGGCATAGAGATGTAATATTTCCATATTTTCCTCTCCTCATGTATATTCAGAGGGAGTGATTTATCCCACCACGTTTTACGGCCGTTTAAATCCCGCGTCTCTTCCTTAGACATACTGTAAATCTAAAGCATGGCAGAATGTGCTTGTTGGATTTGTAGTCTGCAGAAGTTAAACAGAGGTTAAAGAGAAGTCATCCAAACCATCTCTATCATTACTATCTTTCATTCACCAATTAGTGTCAGTGTTCGCCGCTCTGTCCCCCACATGACCTTGCAGAGATGAGCTCAGTGTGCCGTAATTCTGCATTTTGAGTCGGCCTCAGGAGTGGGAGGCACCTTATGGCTGCCAGTGACCCACATTATAAACTATTGATGAGCGACGGAGGGTGCAGTAACAGAGAGAAAAGACCTTCTGGGGTATGTCAGGATCCAGATCCTCCCCGCCCCCCGGTGCCCTTTTCCATCTCCCTCCTCAGCAGTTTACCCTAAAACCTCGTCTGCATTTCGTCTCTCAGCAGACCTTCACTGTGAAGACCTGGATTTTTTTCCGTCGTCACTCACCTCTTAAAGTAACTCACTAATACAGACTAAATGTGGACCAGTTGCTCTTATCAAGATATATGGAGGTTTAAAAAGGTTTCAGTGTTAAAACCACAAATGTTTGCTGTCATGTTGTAACTTTCTGTAAATGTAACTTTCTGAACTTAGAAGTGTGTTTTTAGCTCTGATGCATCATTTTGGTTCATGAGGACAAATCGGTTTCCCAACGTCGCTGACTTTGTTCAGTGTAGAGCAGGAGTCTTCAGGATTTCGGTTTTTAACCACAACCTTTCTCCAACATAGCTGAATCAAATGAGCAACTCATTTCCAAACTCTATGGCATCTAGAAGAAGTAATTCAATCATTTCATTCAGGTTTGTTGGAGCAGGGATGCATCTAAAGGTTGCAGGAGAGTAGCTCTTAAAGACTGTAGTTAGAGTAACCCTCACTACAGTTGTTCACTTTTATCTAACTATTAAAATCCTGATTTTCTAGTGAAACATCTTAAAATATTAATTTAATAATGGATAAGGCCTGGTTCCTTTGGATAAATCAAAATTCCTATTTATGCAATTGAGGAAAGAAAACGGAGCGCCAACATAAAAAGCAAAAATTTATTGCATGGCATTTAATTAAATTAGTCAAACTTACTTCATTTACATTTGTGTTAATATGACAACTTAATATATTTACTTGGATAAACTTAATTTGATTACTTTTAGCAAATATATATATATATA
>NW_006800275.1:356255-379752 GCF_000485575.1 Poecilia formosa
CCCAGGCCTCTGGTAGAGGACCCGAGCTCAGAGGATGAAAGAGAGAGAGAGACCACCCGCGGAGGGTGAGAAGGGAATTTTTTTTATATATTTTAAGTGGGATCACCTGTTTCCTTTTTGTACCTGAGTAGATGGTTAATAAGTAACTATCTAGTGGCAGCCTTTCAGTGTTACAACAATCTGTAATTACAGAGAAAAGACTCTGAGAAACTGAAGTTGTGCCTGTATTTCGTTTAATTCAGTACTGCCCCTCCCCGTCCTGTTGCTGCACACTGGAAGAAAGAAAGCTGCCACACTTTCCCTTCAGTTGCTTATAAATATGACTGGCTAAAAAAAAAAAAAAGACAATTGTGTCGTGGAAACCAACTCTATTAAGATAATGTTTTACATTTGACAAACTACAAGCAGCAGGTTTATTAGGCAGCCAAATGCAGAGCGGCTATTTGAGGAAATAGCCTGACTAATCAGCTAACATGGTGTTAGATTTGTTAGTCCGAGAGAAGTGTAATAATCGGTGCAATAAAGTTAAGTAGAAATGTTAGAGAAGAAGGAATAGCAATTAGATCAGGTTACACGTTTTTGCTTTAAATTTCCCCATAAGCACCAACACATTTAAGTACCCTGGTAGTTTTACTCAACATTATCATACCATGGGAATCTCACACTGGCCCACGTCTAATGCAGATTAAACAAACACTAATTGCTGCTGAGCTCAGCTGTGTCTTCTTGGTGAATAAAGATCAGGACTGTAATGTGCACAGCCTGAACGCCACAAGTCGGCCTAAATTACCGTGCCGCGGACACGCTGTAATCTGCCTGCTTTGACTCGGTTCATTTCAGAGAAAGGTCAAGAGCAGAACAGGATCTGGAGGGGTGTTTCTCTGCGTTGTTGCATAGCTGCCGGTGGTTGATAATCAAATTAGAGAAAATTCATTGCCATTAAATAGAGACGTCCTCAAAGGCCTCTGTTTGTCTGTGGTGCTGCTAATCTGTTTCCTTTAGGCTACCACATATCTGTCTGGGCATTAACCCAATTATTATATCAAATTAGTGTAATATGTAAAAACAGTTTAGCGTTAAACATGTAAATACAGCACTAGCTGCAGCAGCAACTTCTATATTTAGAAATGCCTTCAGGTTTGATTGAATGAGCGACACAATCCATCATTGTGGGGCTGATGCAACTTTCAAAATCGGAGTTACCCCTTTTTTTATAGGGAGGATGAAAGGTAATGAGAGAGGCAGGTTGTTAAGTTTAATGGCAGACAGGAAAACCTCAGAATGGCTCTTCTTAATGATGTGCCTCTTCTCATGCAGCTCTCGTTAAAGACGAGGCCAGAAAGCTCGGAGAGGACAGGGAGGGGACTGTGTCTGTGCGGACTCTGCACATCCCCCCCATCATCTCCAAGATCTGCAGCACGACTCTCACAATCCTCTCCTGAGTTCCCTCTGTGTTCAGCTCCCATTAGCATCAGAATATTCTGTAAATAAACCGGGCAATCAGGGGCCGTGACCCCTTATATCCACGGCACGTGCAGACTCCCCTTCCTCTGCCTCCCCTGCTGCACTCTACATAACTTTAACTTGCCGGGATTTGCAACTGAATGTCAAGCGTGGTGTTTGGCTTTAGTGTGGGGCAGGTTGTTCCGCGGCTGTCTCCCGAGAAAAGGAACTGGAGGATCGAGAAGAGCAAGGGAATTGGATCTTTGACACCTGTCACTTCCACTCTGCTGCACCTTGCTCCCTCGCCACACATAAGGACTTTTCATGTCACAGCTCAGCATGTTATCATGAGTGGGCACAGGGCCTGAGAAATCCAATTACTACCTCTGTGTCAGACCCCAGCCACCATCCTTATGTATGCTGTAGTCATGTTCCTCAAATCAGAAAAGATGTGCCTATTAGTTCCTTCTTCTTTTCTTCAGACCACTCTCCCACCTGCGATTTAATCTGAGTGTCTTACCGAACCGGCTGCAGCGTTTTCTCCTGACAAGCGTCTATATATTGTGGTGGCGGCTGGTGGGTGGCTAATGCTGCGGACATAGGTTCTGACTGCGTTATACTAAGTGGCATCATGGTGCCGACTTTGCTGTTGTGGATAATGGAGAAACCTGGGAGAGAATCAGCAAGCCTCCAAAGATGCCAAACAGATCATCCTTCGTGACAGGGAAGCAGGATGTGTGCTGGAGAAAGAGTTAGACCCAGTAGGTGTAAATCTAATGTATCTAGACGCAATGGGGGTGTCTCGCTGTGGCTCTTTATTTCTTTTATCTGCCTCTTATCCCTAAGTGACGCCGTCTGTGTTGTTCAGTGCGAAACAATGGGGCTGTTTGTTCAAGCCATGATCGTTTCCCAAGGTGGCCCACTTCCTCTGTGCAGAACTTTTACCTGCCTGTCCCACTCCGTACCCTCAACGCCGCCGTGTTACAGTGTCCTACTTCCAAGGATCGCTTTATAACGAGACAAGTGCAATTTTTTGAAAATGGAAAGAAGGAAAAGAGAACATGAGAGAAAGTAGACACCATGCTTTTGCTGCTTTGATGAGATAAAAAGGAATATAAAACACACAGTCCTGGCGAACGCAAAGTGAATGCGACTCAATGAGAAGCCACATTATATTACTTATGTAAGGTCCCTTTTTTGAAGCAAAACATTGGCTCACAGCAGGAGAGGAAATCCTTAGATATTAGCTTATCAGTGCTGTCATGCCTAGTCGGACACAGTAACAAGTTCTGAAGAAATGAAGTTATTTTAGAAAGCTACATGAACATTTAAAGTAGAAAAAACTGATGTTGGTCACATTGCCTTTTCACCGTTTCGGACAGTATTACTTTTAGTTACTTTGTAGCCCAGTTTTTGAGGAACAGAAAGATCCTGATTGCTACAGGATGCTACATTCAACAATTTATAGCCACTGTAGGGACGTCTTTGTCTTGCTTTAAGATTTGAGGATTTAATAATTATTTTTGTCTGACTCCAGCGAATGTTATCTATCAGCTCGAGTCTGTGTAGAGTTTGATCAGGATGTCGTATTTCCCAAGAACTGGACCAAACAAACATTGAGAAGTTTGTACCTAAATCAGGGGAAATCATGTGTGGGAACAATTTTTTCCATAATTAAAGAAAAACTACAAAGGGTATGTAATACTTGACTTTGGCAAGGCATGGGTACAAAATGGGCAGATGCTTAAATTGACTTTAATGCAATAATTTCTCGTGTTATAATAGTTCAAAACTCACAGAATGTGTGTGTTACAAGAACGGAAACTTTTATATTTTGAACTGCAGTTGATCATATGCCATCCCTAAAGTCTCTTAAATAGCCCAATAGTTTAGCACTGATGGGAAGTTTCAAAGCAGATGCTTAAACTAGCGTCGTTATCGGCTAAGCCAGTGTAGCCAGTTGTGTTATATTTGTCTGCTTCTGGTTTTGGTACACATCTCTAGCTGTTGCTTAAGGATATCCAAGTGCCAAAATTAGCCTAGAAGCGAGAAAAGTGATCTGAGCTTTGTCCACATAGGTTTCTCCGAATCTTAAGGAAACTTCAGTGGCGTAAGCGGCTAATGGTTAGCCAGCCACGGTATTCTCACAGTGCGAATGATGTTCAAATATTGTCTGTTTCATTTTTCCCTGTCATTGACCTGAGATACTTTCAGGTTAACAGCTGAGAATTGGTTGTGGCTTATTTAGTGTTTGTATGATCAACTGTCTCTTTGTAGGCTTTGCAAACACAAGAAGAAGAAAAAGTTCCTTCCATCCATTTTTTCCATCTTCGACCCATCTCGTCTATTCTCTTTTTCCATCGCCACTCGTATATCTTTCGTCTTCCCCCCTCATCCCCATTCATGGATGTAATTTAAATGTCTGTTTCTGCCCCCTCGCTCCTCCCAGACTCAAGGGTTTAGGAGCAAATTAGCTCGCCAGCTCGGTCAAGCTTAAACACAGAAATACTGCATTTGTTCCAGTGTATTTAAAGTTGTCCTCTGTCGATGCTTTGCAGAAAGAATGAGCCAGGCAGACAGAAGCAGGCGGTCTGGCTGGCTTGCTTAGCGGAGTGGGCAGGTCTGCCATAGAGATGCTAGCAGGACGCAGGCCTGCATTTTAGGAGCAGACTGTTAACACTCTGTTTTGCATTATTGTTCTTTCAAAACTGAAGGTTGTGAAGGTCAAGACGATAGGAAAACTCAAGGTGTTTCCAAAAATTATCTCCAATTTTCACAGAAAATATATTTTCCAGAACCATATGTTAGCATTTCGTTTAAAGGCAATTTGTCTGGAAATTCGCCACAACCAATTATGCCACGCTAGAGCAAACACCTCCTATCAAACAAACCTGTGGTATAATCTAATTTTTCCTCTGATATTTTTAATAGATTCTACCCTGCAAGATATCTCTCCACAAAATCCTATTTTAACTGGAAACAGATCAAATTATGCGAACAAGGTGAGCTGGAGTTTCGGTTTAATTTGAACTATAATTGCATTCTTCCTCTTCCTCCATCTTTCACAAGTTAAAATAATTGTCTCTTTAAAACACTCCAGCCGAAAAGATGAATTTTATCCAATAAAATTCATCACTGAATTACACCAGTGAATAGTTTTTTTTCCACAGCAGTTATATAGACTAACAATATAATTCGGTTTACAAGCATAAACCTGCTGAGCTGATTTCTTGTTTCAGTAAAATCACCTGTATAAAAGGAAAAGTAGATCAAAGCAACTCCAACAATTTGCAGTTAATTACCTTTTCTCTCATTATCATCACATATTTGAAAGAGATTAACACTCATCTTAAGTTTGCTACAGTTTAAAGACTTTTATTGGGATGAATGAAATGTTTTTTTTCAAACTGTATGGACACAGAAAGCTTCCTAAAAAAAAAAAAAAAAAGAGTTTTCTGTTGGTTACAAGAAAAACTAATTCAGCTGAAATGAGCACAAATGTATGACAGTTCCCATAGCAACCAGCTAATATCAACTTGTCAAAATAGCACATAGGTTAAATACTCTGAGCCACAAGAACTTTTAAAACCATTAAGAAGATTAGTGGGTGTTTATTCTGTGCTTTTCCTAATGTCTAGCAATTTTATATTATTTTAGCAGTAGGAATAATTGCTCCTTTTCGGAGCCATGAGGATCTCATACTTTGCCTAACATATGGTTTTCCATTTTGCTAAAAAAAAAAAAAAAATGGGGGTTGCCGTTGGTTTCAACCCCCCTTTAACCCGAAAATCCAAAAAAAAGCCCGAAACAACAAATGCCCTAAAGGGGAAAAAATTTCCAAAAAAAAAATTGAAAAAACTAATCAACCAACTAATGGCCGTTTGGAAAAAAAAATAAAATAAAATAACCAGAAAGGTTGTTCTGGTAGTCTATTTAGATTATTTAAACATATAATAATGTCCTACAGCTTCCTGAAATAAGAAGATATCAGGAAAGCGTCGTGTTGATATTCACAACCAGAGAAACAAACACCAACATCTCGATACCTGGACGGCCCAGTGCTGCTGTTGGACCGCCGTGATCCAGTATTTCTGTGCCCAGTAATGGATTCGTGCTGGAAGTGTGTCACTTTCTCTACGATATCTCTGCATGTTGTTGAATTGGCAGCACGGTCGAACAGTTGGGCTCTTTTCAGGTTGAGATGAAACCAGCCATCCCCACAGGCTTTCTGGTGTTCGGTGGCCACATACGGGCATTGTGTCGCTGCCGTAGCCTGTGTTGAGAAAACCTCTCTGCTTCCTCTTTAACACAGTTTAGCCTTGTGCATCCATGCTTATCTGTTTACGCCTTCCTGCCTGGGTTGAATCCAGTTCAGAGTGCCCGTTGAGAGAGTTAAATGGTCACTGGCTCATGTAATGTAGGGAAAAAGGGCATGAATTATAATATTGGCTGGTCTGCACAACAACGGATCACATCAAAGCCAACCTTTCTCCTCCAAGAGTTTTGTAAGCCATGATATGAGTCAAGGGTGACTCTTTTTCAGGCTTAGAAAGTATGACTGGGGCACTGTGACCCTTAGGAGCCAGTAATCATTGCAGAAGGGCATAATAGGGTGAGAGAATCCTCTC
The DNA here is from genome assembly GCF_000485575.1 of Poecilia formosa. Classification (NCBI taxonomy): domain Eukaryota; kingdom Metazoa; phylum Chordata; class Actinopteri; order Cyprinodontiformes; family Poeciliidae; genus Poecilia; species Poecilia formosa. The sequence continues at coordinate 362,327 of NW_006800275.1, forward strand.
AGCAAAATGCTATTTGTTGCCAGGCCACCGAAACCAGCCCACCCACGTATGTCATCATGACAACCCGCTCGCATTGTTTCCACTACATCAAGCAGTCCATTGGCCAGTGGTCCTGCTCCTGAACAGAGCAGTGCTCTACGATGACATAGTGATTTATAAACAGCGGAGCGATTGCTTTTTTTTTTTTTTTTTTTCCTTCTTCCCGCTGCTGTTACACAGCTGTTAAGCAGATGCTGTTTGTACCAATTTAGAAGCTAGTGCATTGTTTGTCAACACCAGTTTGGAAATTCATTCTTTATACCAGGAGGCTGTTACACAATGCCCTGGCTCTGCTGTATGGATGAGCAGCAGCAGGAGGGAGGAGCATGCATTGGAAGAAAATATTTTCATAATTTGGCTTGAACTGTTCCTGGCCTGTAATTCTTATTGATATACTAGAAGAAGAAGAAGAAGAAGAAGAAAAAAATGTTTTTTCAAGATCCTGGATATCCTGAGAATTTGTTTTTGACTCTCTGACTGTTGCTGAGGTCCAGGAATAGAAATAAAAGACGGACCAGCAAAGCTCACATAACTGGAGATCCACTGATTAGAGATTTTGTGGCCGAATTATAATTTTTTTTTTACTTTCTAGAGAAATTGAAAACATAACTGTTTTCACAAAATGTTTAATATAAAATAAATCAACAAAAACAGGATCAAGTGACAGAACGATACCTCTCTGTAAACCACAGGAAATTTAATAATGCTCTACAGAATGAAGGTTATGGGACGTATTTGTACGAATACAACTCAAATCATATTTATGACAATATAACTCACAAACGTGTTTTGCACGTCAAAGTCACATTTTTCTGCACGATAGATTAAAAATCAATACTAGTGTTGTCCAGTAATTTACTGTCAGATGTCTCCAGTTATTTATTTTTTATTTATTCCAACCACAAAGGAGTGTGAAGCAGCCTTTTGATGATCAATTTATAATAATCTATAGAACACGGGGGATGTCAAACCATGTGTGTTAGAGGACAGTTCTGCAGTTAAACAGGATTTCACTGACAGAGATGCACAAAGTGATCACTTTCCCTGTGATCAGCTCCAATCAAAATCAACAGGTACACATATTTTCCCCTAACCATCAAGATAGCTTCCAGCATTTCTTGCCAACAAAACAATATACCATAGCGTGTACTTCAACACATTTATTCAGTTAACTAAAACATGCATTTAAAGCTACTGGTACACAAAAAGTGTTCAAAAATGTAAAGGGTCCAGGCTAACAACAGATGTCTTCACAGAAATGCAGCTTCCCTTCTAGTTTTTGTGCTTAGTGATGATACATTCACTTATGGGAAAAAAGTCAGATTTTGACAGCTGATCGCTGTCATCAAGCATTCAATTAGCTGATCACTGTGTGATTTGTCTGCATGTCTGGACCTGACATGATTCTATTACTGATATTGAAAATATCTGAGTCTTCTCTCAGCATCAACTTCCACATCAAAGAGTCTCATCAGCACGACTTGTTGGCTCTGAGGCATAGTTGATCCCATATTTACCAATCAAATTTTGGCTGATCTGGTTCAGGGTGTGACGAGCATAAAATCGTCCCTTTCCAGTCACCAGCTGATACATCGGTGACTCTCTCGATCGCTTCCTGTGTCTGTTGTTCTCAGCATTTACTATTTGACTTAAAAAAATAAAATAAAATGTAAGGAATTCTGGTCAGGTAGGAAAAAAAGCAGAGAGAGTGATTTTCTTTTTATGTGAGGGGTTCATTTAATTACCTCAATATACGTGATCTGGCAGTACTGGTTAGATGGGAGAGGAGGACAGAAGGAGGAGAGGCATAAAAGATGGCCTTGTGCAGGGAGCGGTGAGGGATGAATCTGGGGGTTTTTTAGGGGGGCGAGCTTGATGTGGCTGAGCCAGATGCTGTAGGGAGAAGGAAAGGACTCGACGCTGTGCAGAGAATGATGGCTTACGTGGCGCAGTAAGGGTGCCCCTCTACTGTTTGTAAAAACAAGACCATCACACTCCATCTTGCTGCTCCCGAAGGAGCCAAGCCTCCAGGCTGATTTATGGCCTGCAGACTGAATTGGCTGGCTGGGATGACAGCAGAGCTTGGACTCTCCCTCGTGAGTAGTGTAGGAGGCTGCTTGGCCGAGCTTCAGCCTCAGCTGGCCGTAGAACTGTCCTCAGACAGGACAGGCTGGATGTTGAGCTCCGTTCGCGGTGTAAAGATCAGACGGGACCCAGCCTGTTACGTCTCGAGCGCAAACCAGCCACAGAGAGAGTCGCCCTCTGAGCTGCCGCCGCCACCGCTGCTGCTATATTATCAGATTTTTCTCCTCCACTCTGAGACTTTCATCAGCATCTGCATCACAGGCTCCATCAAGACACTGTAGCAACAATTTAGATTTAATCAATCTTTGCCATGTGACTGCTAGGATGGAAAATTAATATGGAGAGCAATTAGAAAACAGTCATCTCGGTGTCAGAGACGCTCACGAATACGGTGATGAGAGCAGAAAAGCAGGGAAAGTCTCTGCGGGAAATGGAAACTTATAAACAGCATCGTCAGAGCTTCTACTTTGCTTGTCCTAAGGTGTAACTCTTTTGCATTTAAAATATGCCACATGCTACTATGATGAAAAAAAAAAGGCCAGAGAGCAATGACAGAGTCGCTGTTTGCTCTTTTAGTCTGCAGAGCTTAATAACTGTCTTCCTTGACTATACAGGCTCTGTGTGATGGCTTTGTCACAGCATTTTAATGGGGTTCACTTTCAAAGACAATGTGCAAACAACAGGAAATCAAAGAGAATGTGTAAAGTCTGTGTAGGCCACAGGAATCGTGTATCTGCTTTAAAGTGCTCTAAATTATTTCCTTTTGTAACATCTGCATCACAAGGAGAAACATACTAAAATGTCTGGCTGTCTGTGCACGGATATCTGTTTTCATGACTAACAGAATTGGGACATTTGTTGCTTCAGCATAAATGTCAGCATAAAGAGACAATGCGAAAAAGTAGCGAAGGACAAAAGTTGCTGATATTCTTTGTCAAATAATTTATCATACCAGATAGCTGCTCCACATTCTTTTTGGAGTTCATCGGCTTTAAAGCCGAACTGACTGAATTGTGTCACGCTGCACATACTTGTGGGCTTGTGGTTCATCTAAAATTAAGATTTTGCCACTCGAATCTGACTCCAGGAGAATTCAGTCCTGCCTCCCGTCCTCCACTACTCTTAATTACTCACGGCTACATATTGAGGTGTAGCGAAGCATCCAGCTCCTGATATGATACATACGATCGAGCTCACAAGACAAGAAAAAATTATAAACCACTTTTTTTGTTTTTATAAGTGGATTTTTAAGGAGTTTATAATAAATGCAGAATAATTCAGTCCAAGTTTGACGAGTCAGTCTGCTACAATTTTTATCTTATCTAAGTCTAAGAGGATCCTAATACCAAAAAAGCACAAAAAATAAACCATTTATTGTGTCACTGCAAAGAATTGTAAATATTTTATAAATCTCAAACTGGGCTTTGAAGAACCGCTGCTCGGTGTTAAGCAACCAGGTTTAGGTTTACCTCTATAAATATTTTAGACGTTGAAGCTACAGCTACAGTTCAGGTGCCTTTGCTGCCAGTTGTTATTGGCTAAGAGTTAGCCAGCTGCAGCGTTCTTGAAATGCTTTAAAATCATTTGCAATCTATCTTGTATGTTTGTTTTGTTTTTTTTTTTACGCTAGAGTACCCAGAATAACAAACTTCATTTTAAAGAATCTGTTACTCATGTAGATTCCAGTCAGGTTTTTATGAATCTGCTTTTTGTGGTTTTTATGCTTGGTCTGAAAAGTTTCCTAAAAAGTTTAAAATTTGTCCTTTTTTGTTTTGACTGCTGGAATAAGGTTTTTATGAATTCCAGTTTAAAAATATCTATCTGGACTAAATTACAAGCTGGTTTTTGAAAGCTAGTGCCAGCTGGCTAGTGGCTAGCTAGTCATTTGTATTTTTTTTTTTACAAGTTGTTTATGTTGTCTGTCAACCTGCCACCATTTATTTTACACTTTTACCTTCAGTGTCTAGGTAAATGTGCACTCTTCATCAGACAAGTGTACAAGTCTAGAATTGTATTCTGCCTTCCTTTAAAATAATATTAAACAGGGAATCCAGCTTAAAATGAGTAATTTCAACACTTTGCAACTTTATATCTATAGAATGTAGTTTTGGTCATTTTTTACAAAGCTATTGTAAAATGGTTGGTATCAAACACTTTGTAATTCATACTCACTTTGAGTAGTAAAGTGAAATGAGGCATTATGACTCCAATGAATAGTATTTAACAGTATAAAGTAGGTAACCATAATTAGGCTTCAAAACTGCAGTCAAAGGACCTTGGTGCACATAAAATTACTCTAAATTATACACATGAATGAATTAAGCATTTTTTATAATTTTAAAAAATTATTTGTGTAATATATAAAAATACTTAACTTCAAAGAAAAATACACTATTACTACACAATGGGCAAGTTATCTTTTAATGTAAAATGAAAACGAGGAAGGTAAGAAATGACATCAATTGGATAAAAAAAAAGGACAAAATCATCTAGAGCACATTCTTTCAAATCTGGGGCTTGTAATAACGGCCTGGACTAAAGTAGCAACTACACAGTGCTTCACAAGGCACATTGTGATGTTTTAATATTACGAGGTGCTACATACAGGTGGAAGCTGCAACACTTACTTTTGGAGCGATAAGCGCCTGTGTTTTCCAAGAGAGGCTCCATGTGTGAGCCAAAAAGGACGAAAAATAGCTGGCGAAAGATGGAGGAGTTTTACACGGAGCACATCTCTTTGCTTTTGTGTCAGAGGGTTTAAGTTTTTGCTGATTCCTCGTTTTTTGCTACATTAGCAACAAAAAAAATAGTGCCTGCAGGCATATAATATGAAGGGATCATTATATCTAGTACACCAGAGTAAAGTGAGCAATGAGCTAGTCAGGTTGTGGGATTCCCACAGTGAAGCTAAAGATCTGTAACTTGAAGTTCAGATGCCTTTAACTGATCAAGAGAATGAGTCAGGGCTGAATCTGCCGTCGCAGGCTGCAAATTTAAGATAAAATGACTCAGAATGTGTAGATTTTCTCCCCGTGGTGATGCAAAGGGATGTTTTTCCAGGTAACTGCAAACAGAAAAACAAGGACAGCAGCGCTGCCGGGGGATTTGTCTTGGGCATTTGAAGTGGCATTATTTATTAGATTCCCATGTTGTGGAAGTTCTCCCACGAGCGCAGCGGCCCTTTGACCTGAAATCTGTATTAAAGCATAGTATGCCTGAGTCAAAGGCAGCGGTGAACAGACAAGGATCTTTTTAGGCTGCATTTCCAGTAGAATGCATTGTAGTGTAAGTGCTTCAATCATGTCAAACAAAAGACAAGCAACCTCCGCCCTTCAGTGAAAGTCACTTAGTAATTAATAGGTATTAAATCTGCAAACGGAAATGTTCCCAACAACATCCTGCTTTGTGCGTCTGCTTTAAATCTGCTCCTTGCACTGATTGGCAACCCTATTTCCTGACTTTTCCTGATGCCTTTGAATACACATTCTCAGCAGGAGGTGCCTTCACTGCCTCCTATTCTGTACTCGTGCTGCTGTAAGAGCCCCTAATTCATCTCTTTCCATTACAGTCGCCTCGTTTTATTTCAAATAGGAAGAGATTATGCTTTGTCAGAGGTCGATGGCCTGTCACTTTTTTTTAATTTAAATTTTCTCTCAGTTTTTTGTGGATCTTTCAGAGCAACATCTGCGTTTTATGAAGCTCCGAGCACAGGCAGGATGTGTGAGTGTTAATAGCACTTGGCTTCCATAACAATGTCATTTACAACCCAGTTGCTCTCTGATAGACCCTAAAGGAAAGAGAGAAAATGGCTTTCACTGCATATGCAAGCGCGGCTAAGTAGCAACCATGCAACTTGTGTATATTTCTTTGTGCCTTACGGCTTTTCATGCCCCAGAGGATGCTTTGGGCTATAGAAATAAGCCAAAGTGTTTAGAGGAAATTGCATTCATTACCAGGATGCTTGTAAATTTTTAATCAGTGGAGAAAAAGATCTGCTTTATCAAACACGTCAAACAAGATTTTACAGGAATTTTCACATTCCTACATGTGTAAAATCGAATTACGTACACGAGTGAGCACCGAAATGGTAACTATATGTTGGTGTAATGATCAAAAATGTGACTTCTTATTGTTCCTCTATTGTCTGTGGATGCATTCAAAAACCTGTCGCTCAGAAAGCCGTAACAAAAGACCTGCAGAAAGCAGAGGGAGTTGAAAATTGCTTAAAAAGGGGCTGTTTTTCTGTACCATATAGCCTTAAGCAATGTGTTTATTTTTCAGTCATCACCATTCATTATGTTTGTGGTACCTTGTAAAGACTTTTTCCTGTGATTGCATTGTTACATACTGATTGCATATCTTATAAAAGAAAGAAAAAAAAAAAGAAATCCCCGGTTTAATAGCTTTTGTCTGCTTGATTGCTGCCTTTGCAGTTTGTCAGTTCAATCAGTGAGGATTTATAGGAACTTATACACCGGCTATAAAACCGGGAAGAGAAAAATACTCTTTCCTCTTTTGTTATGTTTTGCCGCATAAAATTATTTCCTGTGCTTCCCACAGGTCCTTATGGCAGTATATTAACTAAAGTTAATATTTTTCTTCGAACATTTTAAAGTTATCAGTAGATGACGACATTAGGAAAACCAGCATACGTTTATGGTATAACGAGCATGATCTAACTGCATTTATTTAAAAAAACAAAAGGAAAGCAACAATTATTCATTTCTCCTGACAAAGTACTGAAACAGACTTATTATTTATGTTGTAATAATGTTATTTCAACATTATTACTGCAGATTATATGCTGTAATAATACTTATAACATCCATCTTTTATCAAATATGACAATCTCAGTCAACATCACAATGTTTTTGCTATAAGATTCTTTTCCTCTAACATGTAAGCAACAGGAAGTTAAAGGAGCCTTCTTTCAGCAAGCTGGTTGTTGGTGCACAGAAACAGGTAGGGGAGGGGCAACTTTAGACTGTGCTCCATAAAGCTGTAAAATGTTTCAGTCAGCCCAGAATATTCTCTGGTGTGTCATTAAAAGCTACTTTTTAATGTTAGGAATGGTCAACGGGGGGAAAAACGTCATACAGTTACACAGCTTCACATAGCAACAGGTTGGGGAGGGGCAACGCAGCATTATCAAATGCCACGGAATGATGGAGGAAACTCGAGTCACTTCTGCACTTCATCTGGAACCTCACTGAACGTCAGAGAGATCGTAGGAAATGGCGTGACAGAAAAATAAAAAGACATTTTTGATTCCGTGAATGCACAGCAGCAAGTTGGGAGCGGCAACAACGCATGACTGCATGAGCCGTAAAAATGAGGAAAACTCTGGCCAGTCTGCCACTTTCTTGGTACATTTTAACATTTTCTGACACGTTGAAACCAGTCAGTGGATTACATGTTCACCCGAGGTTTTTTTTTTTTTTTTCAAAGCCATTAATGCTCATAAATGCTTCCCATTGTCCAAATTTAGGCTAAAATCATCAAAGAAATGTCGTGCCGTTGTATCAGTCACCCGTGACCTGCATTCTTGGTGCCTGTGCTCTTATTTTCGGCCCATAATTCAACTCCCACATATTTGGGCTCAGATAGCCTTTGATCCCTTTACTCACTTCATTCAGGCATTTAGTTTCCATGTTATCTGTCAGCGCCATCAGATTATACTTTATGAGAGACAGTGCTGACATATCTGCCCCTGAAAAGCCTGTCTCCGATCTTTAAATATCGATCCCCAGGGCCTTAGCAGAGGTGCCTCTCACGAGTGCGGAAAAGAAGGGGGGGTGGAAAAACAGATCATTAGTGATTTTAATTAGGTGATCTTTCAAGCTGGGATTGCCAGATGTAAGCATATGCATTTGGGTCGATCCCAATCCCTCTCTCACAATTCCTTTTTTCTTTGTTGTCATTTCGTGCTTCTGGAACGGTGGATGGTTGCTGCTTGGAGTGAAACAAGCAGTAGGGAGCACAGAAATATCTCCCGTGTGCTCGTGCAGCAGGTTCATTTTTAGACTTTGAGCTGGAGGAGAAACATGCTACAGCTGCAACGACACATTTTAAAAATTAACTCTAATACTTTAAGTCAAACATTTTTGGAGCGCTTTTTGATGCTCTGCTTACCTCATGTCAAATATGTTTTTATTTAGATTCTATCAGACAAATTGTTCACTGGTTTTGAGGAAAAACAGCATTTAAATTTAAATGAGTGATCATAGCGTCTTTTTGTCATCACCAATGATGCCAAAATGTTCTTGAAAGTTCTCCCACCAACAACAAAGTGCAGCACAGCCATACAGAGTCAGACTAATCTGCTTTTTTTTCCCCCTGCTCCATCGTTAAACATCATTACATATTTATAACTCGGCGCCAGATGACAGAGACAGAGAGGGAGGAAGAGATATGAACCAGGCAGCAACGCCGCAACTCGTCTGGTGTCTTTCTCTGGGATATCTGATTGCACTGTTTAAACCTGCCTTTTATCTATCGTTTGGTAGTGAAAACCCAATTACGCAACAGCTCCAAATGGACTTTTGATTTAACAATACATGATTTAATTGGTACATTAGATGTGCCTCAAACATCTAGCTTATGATTGGGAGGAGTGTGAGAGAGACTGCATCTTGAAGTTGATGTACATGGTCGGAAATTAACAGCCTAAAATCACTGTGGTTATCAATCTTGTTCTTGTATTAAAATATGTTGGGGAAAAAAAAAAAAAACATGTTCCAAGCTAAAGTTGAACACAAACAGTGCAGTTAACATTCATGCTGTTGTGTAGTTATGAGCAGAAAGGATGTGTGTCTGTTTTCATCAGCTTTTGCAATGTGCTTTTTAAAAATTATAGTGCCTTATTTTATTGTGAAAGTCTACAGGAAGTTGCATCCCAGTTAAATTGCTTCACTTAAATTAAAAAGCTAGTGGAAATGGCTGAAAGTCTTGTAATAATGTTTTGCCGTTCCTACTGAAAACAAGAAGACTCTTGGCTAGAACATAAAGACCTGAGAGGCTGGTAACCAGTTACACAGATACACAAAACCATTCTGGAGACAGTACATATCCAGTTAAAAGTTAACTTGCCTTAGATTAGCCAGTGGTTGTTGGGAGAGATAGGGGACTAATGTTGTGTCCTGCTGAATGAAGCCAAATCATCTTCAAAAACTCTTCCTATCCTGTTCTTCGCTTTTTCTTTAAGTTGTTTTATGGCTGATTTGACACGAACAATTTGACATCTCCTTTCATTTCACTCGTTTGTTTTTTATTTTTGAGCAGTTATGAGGCACGGTGGTGCTGCTGTGCGAGTCACTCAACGGGTTGCTGCTAGGTAACCAAAGAGTGAGTTGCTAGGTAACCAAAGAGTGAGTTGCTAGGTAACTGAAGAGTGAGTGAGTTAGTTGATGCCACCGATGGCCACCGATGGCCGATGATTCCCAGAATGCTGTTTGGTTATTGATTGGAGTTCAGTGAAATTATTGAATATAGTTGTATTATCTACTGATATTGATCAAGTGTTTATTGCGATGCATGTTGTTGCTGATTTATTTCCCAGCCCAAATGATCACAAATAAAATTTGTGGTTTAAATTTAGACTGATCTAGGAAACTTTTTTTCTTTGTCTGCAGATCCCGGAGAGGGCTTCCACTGCCAGGACGAGTGCCGCATACTGGGCCACTCTGACCGCTGCTGGATGCCTCGGGTTTCGGTCCCAGCACGCGCCAAGTCACCCGAGCACGCTCGCAACGTCATCGCTTTGTCCATCGAGGCCACCACGGTGGACGTGCCGCACTACGAGGACGGCACGATCAAGAGGACTTTTGCCACCTTTGGCAAGGATGGGCCAGAGGATGTTGAACGGGGAGAGTTGAAGGGAAAGCGGACTCAGGAGTCTCAGGTGTGCAGCCCCAAGGCCAACGGAGGGGCAGTTCGCGAAGCTGGCAATGGGCGTGAGGCCGCCAGCCCCATCACCTCCCCCGTGCACCTGAAGAGCCCAATGTCCAAGGCGTCATCTTCCTACAATACACTGAAATGTCGTGACGCAGAGCGGATCGCAAACCACAGCCTGCTGCGGCAGCCTGAGGGGAAGGACAGCGAGCCGGCCGTCAGGGAGATCAACACGCTCCTGCACGACGGCCGAGACAAGGAGTCCCCCAGCAGCAAGCGCCTGAAGGACATTGTACTTTAGCAAGCTTCTTGGCCACACTCCAACATGCACACACATATACAGTGTAAACTCACATATATATATTTACCCCACGGTAGCTGTGTATACACAGCCAGGCTGTGGAAGTGTAGAGACACACCCATTTGCAGAATCCAAAACTCCAGAACCAGCTTGGGCTGCTGATGATGAACTGTAGTCTGCTGCAGCTAGTTGTGTGCTCAAGCCCAGGTAGTGGATGTGGCTTTGTTGTAGTCGCAGTACTTTTTCCTCGTTTGCTTTTGTTCGGTTTTTCTTTCAGTCTGCATTAAGTAAACAGGCAGGTTACTGTTGACTGCATGGACGCGGCCAGTGGAGCTCCTCCAGCCCTCGAGCCAAAGCAGGACACTACATGTTGGGACGCATGAGGTGCCAATTCCTACGTACAGTTATGCCTTTTGAACTACTTTTGTATGACTAAAATGACATTTGCCTTCTTTGGTTTTGCAGTGTGTTTTAGCTGCTAAAATCGCTCCTTGTTCCTTTGTATAGTGAGCTCTGACACTGTAATAAACAACCACAGACACACGCGCAGGATTCACCCAAACACATGTTGCTCATTGGCTCCTTCGTGGTGCATTCAGGAGCAGGATCAAGAGTCCTCTCAGTCTCGTTTGTCTTCTGCCTGGCTGATAAGAGAAAACTTCTGCTTTTATCCCTGAGGACAACCTGGTATCATCAGACTGTGAGGTCTTTAAAGTATTTATATTTTATCACGGAAGGAGCAAAATGAACTCCTGCTATCTGCCAAGCCTCTCTGAACGCTGGAAGTGGGACAGACCGATCTTTGTGTTCAGAACAAGTTGTATGAACAAATTTAAGACTTTAATGCTTTTGAAATCTCCTGTGCCCAACCTTGATTGTAGCCAGTGGAGCACAAATTAGAGCTTTGTGCTTTTGGTCTTGTACTTTTTTTGACTTTTGACTATGGGGCTAGGATAGAAGGGATCGTCACTCATGTCTTGCTATGTGGAACTCTGTATAGGGTTTACTATTATCATTTTTAATAACCTGTTGTTATGTGACAATCCCTTTAATGTTTTGTTTCAAAAGGAAAAAAAAAATCGAATAAACATTGGTGTTCAACTGAAGCTACGGTAGCGTTTGTTACACAAACACGAAAATAACATAAAAAAACATATATGCCAAAATATATTTTATAAATAATTTAAAATGTATAATGAGAATATTTAATGCTGTGTAGTTATTTTATGAGTAAGTTATACTTGAAATTAACTTGCTTTTTGTTCATTTGTCTTTTGCTTTTATATGGATCTTGATTTTTTTTTTTCTTTTTTATGAAATTGGATTTTTTTTTGTTTTGTTTTGTTTTGCTTAATGTGTGATCCCTGGCAACCGTTGACTTGCAGTCTACCTTGTTGTAAAGAGTTTCTTATTGGTCAGTTCTTGTGCCATCCAGTTTCTGTGTGGGCTACTAGAAAGTGTGGAAAAAAAGACAAAAAAAAGAAGAAAAAAAAGCAATCTCAGCACCAACATTAGTGTGTCCGTTCGACGAGCTTAGAGTGAGATAGCAAAAGAAACCAAAAAAAAAAAGATGTAAACCCAACTGTGCTGACTGCAGGATGTTGCTTATCCTTAGCATCTCAGGAGGAGAAAGCTGTTGCAGTTTCCCACCTTTAGCTCCAGCTTGTAAGGCTGGACTTGACTTCAAATGAGCTCCTGACATGCAGACTTGCTTTACTCAGCACTGCTGTCACCATGTGCCATCTGTGTTCAGCTGATCTCCAAGATGAGGTAGAGACGGCAGCGAGTGGTAGACACAGGGCTCTTCCCTCCTATGAGCACCACACAACAGACTGGGTGGAATCATGTCTGAACCAGCAAAGGTCCTGGAAGACCCACGTTGCACGCCAGCAGTGTGGCTTTAATGTTTCTTTGCAGTGCACAGTAGTATGTACAATGTGGAAGTCGATGAATGGAAATGGACAGATTGCATACAACACACTAGATCCTGTGGCTGAATGTTTTGCTGGTCTCACCCATGCTTCTGGCAACATAAAAATCGGAATAATCACTGAATGTATACAGCAGCTTATAATTAAACTATTAAATGTGCTCTGCATTGTTTTCTTGTCTTTACTTGACCTGATGAAATGATGCTAGTTAAACTAAAATCATGCATCAAGGTACATGTCAATAAAATTTGAACCTCAAAAAATTGTAGTTTAGTTCATCTTATGTGAAACTTATATATCAGATTCATTTCAAACACAGCAGTACATCTGGTCGTCCAGTTTTGTATTTAAATCCAAGCAGTTCAACATGCCCTACGTTGTTTGCGCTGGTTTGGAGCTGGCTTTAATCTCATTGAACATATGTACAGTAACACACAATAAATTCAAATTAGAAGCAGAATGCACTCATTGGTGTGTTGCAAAAGTTCCCACTTGATCGGTGTTTTGCTTCAACTTGTCTTGTCAGTTCATCCCAGTCAGCTCAATGGAGGTAATATTAAGAGATGTTGCTGGTCACGCCACGGTGTCAAACTTTTTCTTAAGGAAGCACAAACGTAAGCCATTGGTAATGATCTCAACGTAAAATTAATCTACTGACTAACCAGTTGCATGTCAGGGGTTAACACACCTGATTCAAATGAATGCAGCTCAGCAGAAAGCTTGTTAATTATCCATCAAATGAAATCAGGTGTGTTGAAGCAGGAAAACACTTAAAACATGCGAGGCCTTGAGGACTATTTTTGTAAAAAGTCCTGCTGGACTCTACAAAAAAAATAAATAAAATCTTTGACAAACTAAAAATTTAAATAATTGAGTCTAAGAGCCATAACACCTTCTTTCCATCGTCAGTAACCCATTGGGTCATGTTTCAGGGTCCAGGAAATCCTTACTGGCTGTAGTAAAGAAATAACTTACTACAGCCAGTAAGCTGTAGTAAGTTATGCTCGAAGCTTTTGTCCCATGAGACGCCTTTTTCATAAGTTCTTGGCTCTTCAGGCATCTTCCTGTCAGAGATTCTCTGAGTTTCTGAGTCCCAGTTGTTAAGGAAGGGAACTGTTCTCACTGACACTCTGACTTTCTTCACAATTTCTCTGTCAGAAAAGCCTATTTTTAATTATCACACTCTTCCTTTTTTTAGTTATCTTTTTCATCACAGTTTATTGCAGCACTATGTCTTTTGGAGTGCAATACTGCTAAAATAATGCTTTTAGAGGGTGTCCTACAATGGTGTTGTTCCATTCTTTCAGCAGATGTTTCCTGTGAACAAGAGGAAGCTGTCAATAATCAAGATAACATGGGAACCTGTAGGAACAGCTTTTCAAATTTGGATCAACCTAGGTTGTTGTAGAAATGTTTAAACTTGTTCATTTCTAGTTCCTTGAAAAAGAAAATTTTTATCATTCTGAAATGTGCATTATTTATCAGTAAATATGCATTTTCTAAACTCTGGTAGTTCTATATTTACATTAATGGAATAAAAATGGAAAATTGGGAGGTTCTAAAATCTTTGAACAATAGTGAATTTGAAACACAGGAAAGAAAGAAAAGGAAAAGCACAATACTGAATCAGATCAATTTTTAGAAAAGGGTTTTTATTACCAAAATCCCATTTTAGGGGGGTGGACTGTTAACTTGGCAATCTTCCCAATATGTGTAGATGTCATAGCATTGCATTTCTGTATTAAACATATATTTTTCATTGCTTTTATGCAAAATATTTGAATTTCCTAAGAAAATAATTGTTTAGAATTTTGGGTTTTCAAAATATGAAAGCCACTTTCATTTAAACTAAAAAAAAGTGAGCATTTAAAACACACCAATCTCTGCATAATGAATAAAAAAAAAAGTATGTTCACTCTAAGTTTCACTGCAGCCGAGTTTATGATGATCTACCTACAGTGAAAGATTATTCATATGAAAAAAGTTCATTTTTAGAACAGATTACTGCTTCACAAACAACAAATCAGAGGACACAATCAAAAAAGAGAAACAAAATTACATTTACTTGTTCAACTTGATTTTTATACATTTAAACAAACGAGGAAAATCAAAACCTACAAGGACCCAACAGGATCAACATTTGTGTGTATTGTTTACTGAAACTGAAGATATTAATCTTGAGAAATCAATAAAATAAATGTGGGGTGCGAGTATGAGTGTGTCCAGATTATATATGGACACGATATAGAAGCGATATTTTGTACAGTCTAAAATATGAGGTGAGAATTAATGTTTTTTAAAAAAAACAGGATGGTAGCTTATTTATTGCTGTCATAAAGAAAAATAAAATAAAAAGGTTCTGCTGAAGCTGCTTCAAGCCGGCCATGAATTTTTCCCTTGGAGAGAGTTTTCTCTCACTGTTTGCTTGGAGTGGGCTGATTGTGGTATTTCCACCGAGGAAGAGGAATGATTAATATCTGAGGCGAACAAAGAGAAAAACTACAGCTTCAACATAATGCTCGTCTTAAAAGCTTACTCACCCTGTAAAACAAAACTGCTAATATACATATCAAGCCTTTTGTTTTTATCTCTGACATAATTGTTTAAAATGTGATCACACACAATCTTGAGAATAAATGATTAGGAAAGAAAAAAAAAAGATGTTTTATCAGTTTGATGCTCTTTGTGGTTGTAATATGACACAATGCTAAAAATTCAATGTGCTTTATTTAAATTTTATGTATTCAACTAAAAATTGAATGTTCATATAATGCCTCTTTTACTCTGATGCAGAAAATGTTAGTTAAAAAAAAGTTTAAAACCACAAAACTGAGATTTTGAGAAAAAACAAAACAAAACATTGCAGTTTTTTTTTTTCACATGCTAGCCGATTCTATATGCTCCAAATTCAGAATTATGCAATTTTTCTAAGTTAATTCATTCACATGTGGCAGATTTGACTTGGTTTTTCCATTATTAAACTTTGATTGTATGGTAAAAAATGGTAATTAAAAAGACGCCATGGTTATGCTATAGCCTCCAACTCACATGACATAACTTTTGAAGCATTTCTGCTGGTTGAAGAAATTATTTCAAAATACTAATTTAATTTAATGATGAACAATTACTTTTCCACTAAGAAAATGTCACATTTGGGCCAAAACATTTTGCCACAATGCTAAAATTTAACACAAACTCATCAACATGACAGTTTTAGAGCTAAAACCTGAACTAATTAATTTACTGTAAAGATTTATTATAAAGAGTTGATGGACATTTCACATAATTTCTCCACTTTTAAATTCGCATTTTCCGAAACAACAGCATCCTGTTAGAGTTCCCTGATCATCATTAAGATGTATTCAAAAAATAAAACATTGTTTTGAGCCTTGAGTCAAAATGTGGGCAGCTGCTGTTGGCCTAAACCTACACACCGTCCACTGTTTCTCTAATCAAGCACCATAAGGGAAAGAAAAGAGACAGAGAGGGTGGATGAGCAGAAAGCGCCAAGGCAGAGGCAGTTCTCAGGACAATATGAATGACTTCACACCTTCTACTGCACCTTGGGTTCCTGGCAGTAAAACCTACCGAGTGTGAGGATGAACTGTCAAACACTCACAGGAAGATGCTTCTTCCTGCAAGGCTTCAAACAAGATTCTGGCTTTTTAAGCTTTTTTTCTTTTTTTTTTAGTAATTATGAATTGATTTGTAATGTGTTCAGATGATTCGGACACTGATTTATGATTTCTGCATTCTGAATCTTATTGAGCCTCTGCAGTCCAAGTCAAAAACTCCTCAAAGTATACAATTGGATTGTATGCGACCAATACAAAGTAATGCCTTATTAAAATGTACCATAAAGGCAAAAAGTGTCACATGCATGACATGGGTCCATCCTAAAACTAAATTTTTCTGCTTTACACATCTAGAAAGAATTATTTTTTTTACCCTTATTCTTTGGGACTCACTTAAATTGGACAAAGAGGGTACTTGAACATCCACAATTAAGCTGATAACAAAATTCTCAATTAAATTTCAGCATTGACCATTCAAACACACATGCCTTGATATAATCATTGTAGCTCTGGCTTTATGTTCAAGGTTTTTGTCCTGTGGGAAGGTGAATCTCCACCCCATTCTCAGGTCATTTACAGACTTTAATAGGTTTTCTCTCATCCATCCTTTTTACTTTTAGTTTTTTAATTTTTCCTTATCATCAAGGACACTACTAAAATTTCATTATGTTCCAGCAACATAATGACATTTGGAAATCTTTTATGTCTAGGATTGGTCTAGAGACTTCCTGTCCCACTGAAGAAAAGTTTATGCTACCATCATCATGTTTAGCATTAGTGTGTGTGAGCTGCAGGTTGTGGAGGTGGTGTGACGGTATGGGGTCGTGACCCTTTTCACGTGACGTCACCCTCTCAAGAACTCCTTCCAGTCCGCCGCGACAGACGACAAACAATCAATGCGCTCCCTTAAAGCAAGCCTAAAACCAAACATCTGTAGCCTAATATCGCTTCTATTTAGTTGATTTCACTTTAAAAATGGCCATAGGTTGCTGCGCGGTCGGTAGCACAAACAGAGAGGGATGCAAACCAGACCTGTCATTTAATTTTATAACTTTTAATGAGGAAAGACATGGCGTCGATGGATAGCAGCCATGCAAATCGCGGATTTGCAGCGAACTCTTTTTACAAGGTAAGAAGACGTTAGTCTTACCTCATATACTTTATAAGTAAGTATTATTACAAATATGTAAAATATCGCATTGTAGAGAATGTTTGCTTCTATCAATTGGTAACCATAGGAACAATGCCGCTGACGCAACACCGTCATGTAGCCTAGCATGTATGCATAAGACTGGTTAGCATCTCGGTTTTTTTGTACGTTTTTAATGCTGCTCTGTTTTAAGGGGAAATACCATTTATGACATAGTGATATAAATCATATCGTTTGAATTCAGGCAAAGACGGTAAGTTGATCAACATCTCAGGAGGGAGGAGGTTTATGTCGGTTTCTAAGCTAGCTGCCGCCGTCCATGAGCCCCTGTTCTGTCAGACAGCCATACCCCGTCAGGATAGCATACATGCAGCTAGTACGCATGCCCGCGCATGCGCATTAAGAAGTCCGACCGTCAGTGGAGTTGTCAGTTCAGCATACGCAACAAGTTATGA
>NW_006800275.1:381957-402770 GCF_000485575.1 Poecilia formosa
CCAGACGGCTTCCCGTGCCCCCTCTGCAATGACAGGGCCCCCCCCCTAGGGGGCGCGCACCACAGTTTGGGAACCTCTGCCTTAAACTGAGTTGTTTAACATAACATGACTTGCTCTGGGATGTGCTGGAACAGGAGATCATCCTGGATGTCCTGCTGACAAATCTGCATCAACTTTATGACGCTTTAATGTCAATGTGGGTGAAATTCTCTGAAGAAAGTTTGGAATAACTTTTTGAATCTATGCCATGAAGTTCTGATTTCAATATGCGAAAAAAATAAGAGGGAAATCCAAAGGATTACCCTGGAGGATGGATGTCAAATTCACAATATGATGTAATGCCAACTGGTTAAATATTATCTATGTACAGAAGCCGATCCAAACACCTATTTTAAGACATACAGCATAATCTTGTATTAGTGAAAGTCAGCCTCCAATATCCAAACTTAATTAGTTTTCATTACAGTGCCACAGGAGAAACGTGTGAATGTTCCTACAAGTGAGCCGACTGTGCACTAGAGTTGTTTTCTGATATAATACTACTTTTATTTGCTGCAGCATGTTAGACCTGCCATATTTCAGACGTCTCTCAAAGTGCCATAATGCTGCTGCTGATCAGAGCCATGTAGCCTGTCACTGAGGCTCTTCATGCACTAGCAGTGATTTGCTTTCACAGTTACCAGTATGATGTCATTAAAACACCAGATTCTACTTGAAGTATTGATTCATCAGTCAACTGTTTTTTTTCATGGAAAGGTCCTACAGCCATGAGACAAGTGGAAAAGCAAGATTTTTTTCTCAGCGAGCCTACGACACTTTCAGCGATACTTTCACTCGATAAAAGCTCCACTTTTCACCTCCCCCGCAGCCAGCAGGTATCTCTCTTAAGTAAGTTAGTATGGATTGATAAAGAGCAGCAGAGAAACGACACAGAACAGGACGCGTTCTGGCGCTGGAAAGAGAAGGGAGTATACAAGTGGAAGAAAACACACAGCTGCCCTCTATGATAAGAAAAAAAAAACAGGCTGGCTTCATTTCTATAATTAATTTGCCATTCCCTCTATACCCCCTGGTGGAGCCAACATGAAAGCTGGTCTGAAAGCTTACTTGCTAACACATCCATTAGTCTATAAGGAAGATCTTGTTTCCTCCAGCTATGTTTTCTTCTCATGGGCAATACCACTGTTCTGGCCCTGCCCCACTCATATGAATTACTCATGCCCTTTCAGCACTGTTTAGACCCCTGGGTTTCCATAACAAACTACACCAAAGGTACAGTCCTGCCTCCATCTGAAGGGCAAAGTAGGCAGTTTAAACTTCAGATAGAAAACCTAGTTTGATTGTCATTAACCTCAACGCAACGTTGCAGGTGTTGTTCATTATACATACATGTGCAACCTCTAGACCTCGTTTTTAATGCAGGAAATTCCCAAACTGCTTCTTGTGCACACATATTTAATTACCCCATATTCTTAGTGGTCACAGAGAGTCTTCGACATCATGCTGAGGTTTATAGCAAAGGTTACCGGGACATACAGCCCATTAAGATCCTATTAATGTTTTAATTATCACGTTGTAAAATGGTGACCGGGGTAAACATGGAACAATTACAGTGATTCATTTCAGTGTATTTGTGCATTGACAAAGAGCAGGAGGAGGGCTTGCAGCTTGACATTCCTTCAATACGAAATAGTTTGTCGTCTGTTCTTTTGAGTGGGATCCGCGCTCAGCCAACCCCCCAATCAGACACACTGATAGCTCTTGCTCCAGTGACCTCATTCTATCAAAAGGGCTTGCAGCTGCTGCTGCCTCATTATGACCAACAACTCCATTCACTAACCTCTGGTGGAAGTTCAGGATTGGATTAGGTTGACGGCCAATGTGTTTGACGCTCTGAAGCAGCTCAGACTCAAAACCATAACATTGTACTGGTTTCATCTTAAACGGTAACATTTATGAGCATTTTGAAAGATAAACGTTTTAATTTAAGACATAGAAGAAGGAATTCATTCAATGACAAAAACCTTCAAGACGAAGAAACTGATGTTAGGCAATATGTTTGTGATTTTTTTTTTTCCTGGTCTAGATCTCTGATAAACCAGCATTTATTCCTCTCTTACTATTTGTTAAAATTTTTCAGATAACTATTGTGCAATGCATGCTGATTAATTCAGTTTAGAGATTGTGCGGCTGCAGTTCATAACTTAAATATTAGCTTATTCTGACAGTTATTAGTTTAATACAGAAAAATGGTTATAATTGAATAATTTTTTAAAAATAGATTTTTAAATTTTGTGGCTTACAATAAAAAAAAATCATAAAATATTACTCAAACTAAACATTTAGTCTTGGTCTTGGAAGAACTGGGCTTGACTCCAAGCCTGGGGAATTCCCAGAGTGTAAATTTCCCATCATATTACTGCTAGTTCAGTGCTTCTCTGTTTTTCTGTCATATCAATCCTGTTAAAAGGGAGTTTTTACCTCCTACAGTCGCCACAAGCATGTTTAGGAAGACTGATTTCTCTTAAGTTAGTGACTCAGTGCAATTAGATTGGCTTCTTAACATAGATAATATTCAACCAGTTGGCGTTACATCATATTGTGAATTTGACTGTATTGTAATATAACTGAATCCTTTTCCACCAAACCCCAAAGGTGTTCGGTTGGACTGAGATTGGGGGCTGTTGAGGTCATTTCCGTACAGTAAGCTCAGTGTCGTGCTCCAAAAATTACCCTCGCATGTTTTGTGATGCCCATTGTCGCTTCTGCAATAGATAAACAATGGCAACAAGAAAAAGTCTAGATTATGTGAATTTTGTGACATGGTGCATCATAATTACTACATTATCACTAAAGGATTGGCGTGGTGTAGGATAAGAAATGAACAAATGCCTTAGATTGACATTTGTCTTTAAGCAGTTTCATATAAATCAGGTGAATGGAATCGAACACTGTGTGGATTTCCAGTTTGGTTCTTCTGTGCCAATGCTTTCACACTGTGGGGCACACTATGCCTTTTGGAAAAAGACACTTTCCAACACATCCTCTAACTTTAAAAAGTTCAAACTGACATTTCTTCTCTCATTTCCATCACTGAAAAGCAGGTGGGGCGGTCAGGAATCCAGAATCTGAGTCGAGAAGTTGGGTATGGTACAAAAATATATTATATACTTTGACATCTAATCTTTATCACTCATACTCATAATAGACATTTTCAAACTATAAATTATTTTCTCAAGAGATGTGCTATCATTTCATCAGTCTTTGGGCAATTTCCTTTATCGTGTATTTTTACATCTTTTATTGGCTGGAAATTGAATCGGGACAGAGTGTGTATCCCTAAGAAACACCTGCAGAGCTGTCAGTCTGGACCTGGAAGGAGATTTGAGTCCTTGGTGGATTCAGGGGTTTCACTCTGCTTGGGATGACATGTTCAGACTTTGCCACCTTCAAGCTTTTGCTGCAGTCACAGTCATTTGAAAGTTGCGAGTTCCAAGAATAGGATATTAGCTTGGAGACTGGTGTGAGGTCTGAAAAAAAGTTTTTCAGAGAATATTGAAAGTTAAAAGAATGTATTTCTCCTTGCTGAAATGCTCAGCAATCTGAACAAGAATAAGTCTTTTGTTATAGCTTGATATTGTATTGCAGAGGTTAGTCTTTGTCACAGTGGTCATTGCTATCGGTAAGAAGACTGATTACCCTCTCTATCTCCCCACCATGGCTACATATCTAATAGGCCTGGCCAGTATCCACTTCCCTTTGTGGGAGCCACAATAGAACTTTGATCGTCATTGAAATGAGTGGCTCAAACAATAGTCCTCACAGTGAGACGAGCAGCAGTGTCTGCCACATTCCCCAACAAGCTTTAATTGGAAGTGATGCTAGACAGATCATATCATAACCATTAGTGATGCCCCGATAAAGACTGACCTGGGAGCTGCTCTGTGAAGCCTCTTTGTCTGGGAAGGGTCTGATGAGCCTCGGGACTCGTCAGTCAGCTATCTCCAGCAGCAATCACAGCCTGACCTCTGTCACCTCTCCCAGCCCTTAATGCCCAGAATGCTGGCTCTAGGGCTGTGGAACAGGGGTAGTTGACCCTCCCCTTCTCCAGAGGATAAAAACGCTGATGGCAGGGACTAGAAATTAAAGACTGTGGCCTTTGAAAGCCTCCATTATTGTCAGAAGGAGTGCTGCAATGAATCTCACCAGCCCAATCCATGGACATGGATTATCAAAGGGGTGATTATTTGACCCAAAGTCTGTGCTTGTCAACGATTTATATTACCCTTGGCACAGGGACATTTTCTGACCTCGCCGACCTCCAGGAGGAGAAAAACTACAAGGTTTCATTGAATTTTAGCTTCATAAGTGATATAAATATTTTAGAAATTCTTTTAGATGCCTGAAAACTGGCTTCTAGTGTTAGTGAGATCAATACAAAACAAAAAAAGTACTACTTTAGATGTCACCGCACATGACTGAAACTGCTATCTCGTCTTGCTGCTAGAAGACAAGAGACGTTTCCTCGAATGTGGCACATATTGAAAAAACATTTAAAACAGTTCAAGCTCTTTGTTTTCTCAAGTGTTACTAAACGTTCTGCTTCTCGAGATAATTTGACAATTAAGTTTCTCTTACACAAAATATAATCAGTGCCAGTGTGTTTTCAAGCTTCGTACCATTTGATTTGCATCCGTTTACTATGGTTCAAGTTGTTTTCTTCTTACTGTGTCAAATCCTTTTTTTCCACGAGCAAAATAATTTACACGTTTTCTATGAATAACTGTATAGCCAGTGAACATACACGACTGTATTTGTTTCATATGCTGTAATCAGCAACTAGCTTAGATGAAAGTGTAAAAAAATTAAAAAAGAATTACAGATGCTTTAATTTGGTGGCTACTGCAACCAAAATATGACTTCATATTTTGTATAATATAAGATCCAGTTGTTGAGTCTTATGTAGCTTGGACATGAACTCTTATTTTAAAGTATTGCTAATGTCATCAGTAAAGTATTTTCCAGCCTTCCTGCTATGAACATTGAGCAATAATCTTAATTAGGAGCAGATGAAATGTCACACTTCTTTTCTGTGTGTGAGTAGTCAATGTAAAATGAGGCTAGACTTTCCTTAGCGTCTTATTGTAGCAATTAGCATGGCTAGCATTACCAAAACAGCTAAATGAGGGAACTTTCTACACACTATAAATAATGTGTCGAACTGAAGGCCCACGGGCCAAATCCCACCCAGTTAGAGAAACGTCTGTGGCAATCTGAGGTATGAAAGGCCACAGAAATTGAATTTCCAGATGGTACTACTGTGTTTAAATATCATTTTAACAGCCAAAAGAACTTTTATTTGTATACGGCCAAAATATATGAATGTTAAATGGTATTTAATCTAAAGAAGTACAAGTCAAATGTAGAGAAAGCTATAATATTTTAACTGTTTGTAGTTGATACATTCTGCTACAATTGGCCCCTTTGAGGATATCCACGATCAAACTGGATTGATTAAAATCATTGGATGTAGTTAAACAATGTAATAGAAAGAGCACAGAGAATAAAGTGCTGTAAATGCTAGTTAAATCATACAAACCACTTTATTCTTCAAATACGAACAAAAGTGTGACTTGGAAATCTTTCTTAATGAAAAATATATGCCGTATGCTCATACTGGCAGGGCAATCAGAGCGTGATGAACATATTAGTGAGAAAAGATTAATATAATATATTTACCTGTTTTGTTCTGCGTGTCTTCTAATGAATTTTCCTCTGTGTGTGAAGGATTTTTTTCTCTGCGTTCAAAATGTTGCAAAGCAAGCTTGATACGCAAGTTGCCTCCACTTCATTCTAAAAATTGTTCTTCAGTCTGATCACCTGAATGTGGCCAGGTGTCAATTAGAACTATTGTGTATGGTTCAGTTTATAATTCAAACAGGACATCTTCTACTTATATAAAGCAAATCATAAGGAACTTATGCTGAGTCTAAGATGATTAGGTGGTACATAGTCCTTCTGTTTACATTGGAGTTCTGAATAAATACCATTGGGGATATTTGGCGAGTCAATGACAAGAAAAGGTTGAATGGATTTCAGCTCTCCGCAGAGAAGAATGAGAGATTACTCGGAGCTGAAATTGGAACAGTTTGCAGAGAGCACGCTGCTTACTGTTCCCTGCGTTATTTAAATCTCCGAACAAAAGCTATCAGAGAGCCTGGAGCTTTTGTCTACAGGTGTGTGCAGCTTAAAGTGGTACAGGCAGAGGAAATTGGACACGTTTTTATGTTGGGCCAAACTTGAATAAATTGTTCAAAACAATTTTCTCCTCAGCACAAATGGACAACATTAAATACTGGCTCAAAAAAAGGGTGCGAGGAGAAATAAAGTACTCAAGTAGCTGCATCATTACAATGCATCTTCACAGATTTCTTGTGGGTGGTTTATGTAATTTGTTACTCGACACCAGGATAATCAGCCTAGTGTATAAGTCTCCATGCTGTGGTATTGTATTCGCCAGTACTGCATACAAAAGCTGAAGATTTACCAACACTTGTGGCCTTGCCACTGACTTACTATTCCTGGATAACATCCATACCCGTAATATTCTACTAGACATACTTTTGTTGTCAAACACTGAGCTTGCTGCTCCTCAAAGCCTTATTTAAATTTCCAAGCTTTAGTGCTCCTTGTTAAAATTGATTATGGCCCCCTTTTTGTCCTTAGAAAGCTGTATTCTGCCTCCTGTAGCCAAAGCAACTTTGGTCTAACAATGCCAGGCTTTTAGGAGGCAGAGAAAAACCTGCAGAGTTGGTCCCCCATGGGGAGTAAGGGTCTTTGTATAATGTGACCTCATGAAGAATAAGTTGCCTGGTGTGAGGTTGTCTCCCCCCAAAAACACTCAAACAATGGAAGACCTGGGTTATACCACCATTACAGCTCGAGAGGGAGAGAGGGGGAAAGCTGCAAGGGATTCACTAAAGAAAGTTGTCAGTTTTGGATGTTTGAATCCCCTATCTCTGGGGTTTCTTATGTCGTTCTTCAGCAACTCACATGGGAACCTAATCTCAAATTCAACAGACTGCTTTCTAACCACAATGCTTCTATGTTTCTGAAATAAACCTAGTTTTTTTTTTTGTTTTTTTTTTAATGCACAACTATTATGAGGGATTCAGAGAATGCTACATTAAAGCTTTAGTGTTGCTCTTAATCCAATCCCTGGACCTGCTGAATATATCCATTTCTGCAGAGCAGAAACTATTCTTGACAATTAAATTAGACTTACAGCTCTGGTGAAACGTTTACTTGATAATGATAAAACATGCTGCACATTTTTTGAAACAAAAATTGGGTGCACTAGTACAGATTTCCTGTTAATTTTCTCTAAACTACACTAGTTTGAATACATATAAACACCCATGGATATAAATGGATTAAAGAAAGTAAAGGAATCCAATCCACAAAGTTGCTGTTATACTGTTTCCTATCTTTCCATCCACACACTATTTTGGAAAAATATGCTTTACTTGAGTGTGAATGCAATGTAATTAATAGAATTTTATACAACATAAAGTCCTGCCACATTTTTAAAGTATGTGTGTTTGTGCTTTATAAGTATGCACTTTTAAAAGGCACCTTGAATAGTAAGTGAGCCTTGGAATTAAGTCCGTCGAAATCACAGTTCTGGATCCAGACTGCAGCATAATATAAATATATAAAAGGAAAGTAAAAAAATGTTTTTTGTAAATATGTATATTTATATGTGCATATAAACTTTCTTTCAGATTAATCAGAAAGAAAGTGACTCCCACAGTTTCACCTACAGTTTCAAGCATCAAGCATCCTGAGGGGAGTGAAGTGTCTGCATAGCATCAAGGTGAGGTGAAGTAACCTTATTATTGGGTCATTGCTACAATCTCTGAATCACAGTTGAACTGTTTACGGTGCTGTGGCACTCATGGTGGAATTTCTTTCAACAAGTCTAAAAAAATTCAGTGGCAGTCCTGATTATACGGTGAGCTAATTGAATATGTCACAATGTGTAGCATGCCATTGAAATGAAACTGTTTTGTCCAAGAGCAGGTCAGGGGTATGAAGCAAAACATGAATCATTAAAGAGATGAACATGAGAACCAACAGCAGAAGAGCTTGAGCTGTGAATATAAGGAAAAGGAAGAGAAGAAACATATATACTCTGAGCAGTGATAAAAGCAAATCAAAGAGCAGGTGAGTCTACATAACTGAATAAAGAGTAGTTCCGGCAGAGCATGAACTGTGGATATGAGAGAAAATGACTAGAAATGAGGAAGGGAATATATAACAACTACAAAGAAATACTGGAGAAGATAACAGAACAACTTAAGTATCACAGGAAAAACATGGGGATGAGAGAAATAATCCCTAAACTACACCTGAATAAACACAAGCATAAAAAAATGTCTCAGAACTAAAATCTGCTCGCCCTAATGGGACATATTGAGGTGTCCCATCAGGACCAAGGAAACATTAAAGGGAATCTCTGATGCAAAAAATCACATTTTGCACACTTTTGTGTTTCCATTTGGGTTTCTACTACTTCCAAAAACAACCTAAGCACTTGAAAAAAACCCATCCAGCTGTTTTTTTGGTAGTAAGTAAAAGTTTTCAGTGTCTGGAAAATTAATCGTTTAAAAATCCTTCAGAATGTAACGTCACAAATTAACCAGCACTGTCCCTCACCTAGCAGCCCAAGTGGAGCTCCAGTACATGTGGTCAGCTGGTTTTCCGCTGTACAATGGCTGCTGGAAAAGAGAAGTGTTTTGTCATTGACTTACCATCCAGAAACCACTTGCTATATTCTTGTTAGTTATGCAGGAGGCTCCACTTCTGCTTTCCAAAGATGTACAGTTGTCGAATTACTGTTTGCAGCCATGTTCACATGCAAGTGAAAACAAAAATTAAGAACTTTAATACGGTCACCGTCGGCATAAACGAGACCTTATTAGACTTTTGGTGAGGCATCTGAGCCATTCTTTCCAACATCACATGGTCAAATTTATAGGAACTATTTCTAAGGCTGTCCCCAACATCAACAAAATACAACACTTGAGCAGGATAAAAGCCTTTTCTGGTTTGTAGGGCAACAATTCGTCAGTGTGTCTGAAATAGGCGGTTAGAACTGGGAGCCTCGAGAATAAGCAACAAACCGATCATCACACCTGCTGCATAACAAGCACAGAACAATGCGGTTTTACCCAGAAGATTGAGTGCACAAATAAATTACACGGGAGATAAAAGGTCAAGCATAATTTGAGGCAATATTTTTCCTTTATCACACTTCCACAATATATTTCTCACAAACAGACGATGGGCCTTAACAGGACCACTTTGTTCTTTAGACATTGCGAATCAGTGAATATTGCTAAGACCCCTGCTACCGCATAATGCCACCGTAGAAATATGATTATTCTCATGATAGTAAATCAAACAGAGACCACTGTCCTTGTGCTGCAATCATTTAAATGATTGTCTGGATGGGGGAAAAAAACACACAAGAAAAGAATAACATGTCACTCTGAGGATGTTATTTTTCTGTTCCCGTTTTTCTGGGAGCTGGTGGTGTGACAAAGCGATTTGTGTGATCCAGATAGTTTCATTAAAACAAAAAACCCTGCTGTAACAATGCTTCAAATTCATCACAGCCACTCCTCGCTTCCACAGAGGAAAACTATGGATGCAGAATGATTAATTTATCAAGATGTCACACACTGGTTTATAGACAAGTCTGAGAATAAATGTGCTAAATTTCTCTTTACAGCCTCAAGACGGAGCAGAAATGACAGCTGTGCTTTTGCACATGTAATTCCTGCTTTTGTAAGCATACATAGGGGCTTGCAAATGTATCCTGAATCGTTGAGCTTTTTCACATTTTGCCATGTAATAATAACCACAAAAATCGTTGTATTTTATCTGGATTTTCTGTGATAGACAGAAAGTGGTGCCAATCTGTAAAGCGGGATTGAAAGAACATATTGATTTCACAAAACAAGAGTCTGGAAAGTTTGCCATGGATTTTTCTTTTATCCTGTCTGACTTAACACTTTGTAGCACTACTTTTTTGCTACACTTTCAACTGATAGTATTTTGTGCTGGCTCACTTAGAGACTGAAACATTTGTCAAATCTTCTGGAAAATTCCTCAACCTCAGTCAGAGAACATGTCATAGGTCTTGTCACTTCTGAAGCCCTCAGGATTTTCCTGTAGTTAGCATCTTTCTGTCACATGAACAGCTTCCCTGCTTAAGGAAACGCTCCTACAGCAGGATGCTGCCACCACTATGTTTCACGATGCTGACTGTGGTTTAGGAGTGATTTGCAGGTGCCGCATAAAAAAGCAACTAATTTTTTTAAAAAAGTTTTACTTTATCTTTTTGCATGTTGAATTTTCTTCAGAGATGTTTCCAGATGCAAAGGAATCTATTAAGATTTTTCATCTTGCCTCTCCTACATAAAAAGCAGATTTGTGAGTAAAGTAAAGCCTAATTACATACAAGCACAGGGTTTTATTTAGGGGCATCGGGGTAAAGGGAGCTTAGTGCAAAAAGTGTTTCATTCTTTTTTCTTTGTTTTTTCATTTCCTTTTTGGTTTACAGCTAAGCGTTATTTTGTTTATTGTTAATTTGTTATTATAATGTGACAAAAATAAATAAATAAATAAATCAAATAAAATAAACAAGGGTATTAATTCTTTGGCAAGCCACTACCCCCATAATAAAGCAGAGTGGGCTGTGTCAGCTCCCCACTATCATTTCACCATGACTGCAGTTAGCTCAGTAAAAGCTTGCTTGTGACCATGAAGTACTTCTACATCTTTACCGTAGTAAAAGAATCTCCCTCTCCAGTTTTGCTGTAGCAACAAAGGCTTTTTTCTTTTTTGCCCGGAAACAAAGAGTGCTGCTGGGTGTATGTGGGCATTCATTAAAAGTGGGATTTGGCATGATTAATGACACTCACAATTTGCAGTCGAGTCTACGGGCTCTGTCGAGGCTCAGGCAGGAAAATTGGATCGCACTGGGTAAAGGGGTGGGTGGTCCTAACTCCTCTCTCTGTGGAGTCCCACTTGCTCCGTCATGTTGTGCTGTGCTGCATCGCCTCAGAGGGATCAACTGTCTGGAACACAATGACTTGATTTCCTTCAACGAGTAGTCTCTTTGTTTATTTATTTATTTTTGGGTTGTTTTTTTTTCCCTGGCATGATCATCATTTCCTCATTTTGCATTCGTTTCATCAGAGTTAATTTATCTCTGCCTGCTTTAATGAAGTGATAATTCCATGATAATTAACGTAATCCTGCACCAAAGCAAATTTGCCTAATGACTGTTGTTTTGATAGTCGGGAGTTGGTGCACGGGAAAATGTCCACACTGGGAGGAATCGGGGCTCTGTGCCAGGCAGCGGAAACAAGAGACAGCACAACCAGGAGCCCAAAGACGGAGAAAAACCACCTGAAAATTTAACTTTGTGACCTTAATTCTCTGCAATGGGTGCGAAGGATCCTTGCACTTTTCATTCAGCAGTCCAAATAACAAGGTGCTAATGGGTCAGCACAATGAAAGAAAGCCTATTTGGTCTGTCAGATTATGTTCAACTACAAATATGGCTCCTTGGAGGTGATGAGCCAGGTGAGGAAGGGATTTGGGCTCAGGTTTTGTCCCTGAGCTTTCATTTGTGCAGGGGTACCAACTCTGACATTTAGTTTGTTTGATATTTGTCCGACTCAGACTCCAGAAAAGTTTAATCTTTTCAGATCCTGAATTAAGTAGCTAGAAATATCTCGGACGAATCGCAAATTATTATTATTAGATCAACATGAAGGCCGCAAAATATTTGGCAAATACATTGTAAAACGGACTTGCAAATGTGGCTCCAGAAATATGAAGCACGTGGACTGAACATTTTAAAGTATTAAAAGCCTCAAAAAAGATGTTGCTAAAATGGAAGCTATGCTACCAAGATTATCAATAAATCCAGTTCATCATAACTAACGTGTCAGTATAAATATTGTTTTACCGAAAACTCATTTTTAATGTAACTTTCAAAACTTACATTTTTGCTTTTGGCTACGCAGTTCAGTGCGTAGAGTATCTGTTTTAGTATAACTTTATTTGTAGCTGTTAGCATGACTTCTGTTCCATTGTGGCTTTTGCATTTTGTTGATGCTTCTGGGACTCTGATACAGGAACTAGGCGAGTCTTGAATCAGAAAGAGAATAAACACTAAAGAGTTTTGTTGAGAGTTGACGTGGTAATAATTATGTATGGTGTGTCACCTTCTAGGAAAAATACCGAGTTATCAAGCAGTTCTCACCAGCCAGTTTCTCTGTGCGCTTTTTTTTCTCAGAAAGCTGAGGTGTTAAATTAATGTACTCAAGAGATTTGCATTTGGTTTCTTTTGTTATTTCTTATATTGCGCTTGTTTCGTGTGAGAAGAATCATGTACAATGAACAGCTGATTCACAATAATATTACACAATGCACCTCATTAAAATGTTTACAGGAATAGAACAACCCTGTGTGGGTTCCATTTGATTTTGTCTGAAAGAGAAAATCACTGCTAGAGAATGAAAGCGATTGGGGATTTTTATATATTTTTTTTCCTATCACCATTATTGTTTTCTGTCAAACTAACTACAAAACAAAAGCGCATAGACAGGCATGGATTAATGACTTTCAAGTTAAAATGGAGGCGTGAAAATCCAGCTGGCTTGATCTATCAAATGGATCGCTCTGAATGCGGGTGAGACTGGCAGCCAACAAATCACCGCCATGTTTGTGTGTTTTACATGATTAAGCATATGGAGCGAGCATTAAATCACCGTTTCCCTACTGACACCTATGAGTTTCACCACACCTGTCCGTACGCTCGCCGCAAAGAGAAGGCTTCAGTTTGGAAACAAGATTAATCGTCCTAAACATAAAAAATGACAATCTGCAATGATGATAATGAATTAGCATCTACTTTTGGTGTAGTCCCCTGTTGATTTCTAAATAATACCAAACACACTTAGCTGTTTGCTTTCAGCGGTGGAAAATAATTTGAGATCATGCTGTTAGCTCATTTTTGTCTTTTCGGGTCACGAGCAATTTCTAAGTGCCATATTTTATGTGAGAATATTCCAGGTGAAGTTTTGGATCTTTCAGCAGGCCGACTTTCCTGGCGCTGCCGACATCCCTTATTCAAATGAGACATTTTCACTTCATCCGTGAGGTGAAGTTGATATTTATTGTGTGCAAATTTACACAGAGACACGTGTAAATAGACAAATAGATGCTCTATTCTGAGCAAGGAAATTAAAAAAGAAGCTGGCATTTTAATGCGGGTTAATATGAGGAGCTCACAAGCTGCTCTGCGCTCAAGTAGAGAAGACTATATTCAACTAATTCTGCTTTGGGAGAATTCAGTGCCCTCCACAATTACTGCCATTCCTGGTGAAGATGAGTAAAAAGCTTTAAAATCAATTATTATTATTTTATTATATTCATTATAGTAGCAAAACCTTTATTTTGAGAACATTTATTAACCAGGGAATAAAATATTATGAATATTTTTAACAGAGTCCCTGGTTTATCATCGCCCGTATCTTTATCCCCGTCTCCTTGGAGGGTCATTGTGGGCGTCGAACCTCAGACCTTCTTGTTACAAGGCAGCAGTGATGCCAAATGCATCGCAGTGCAGCCTCCCTTAGCAATTTCTAGAAAGTTTATGAAATGTATTCCCTTCTTTGTGAGTTTATCTCAAGTTTTGATCCATGAATGAAAGGCTCCCTGCAGCAGTCGGTGGGGAATGTTTGTTCAGGGTGATATTCAGTTTTATGTTTAGCTCACCTGACCAGAGCATGTTCCCACGTTTGCAGTGCCAAACTTGGCTTTTGACATGTGACGTCTGTCAGCTCTTCTTAGACAATAGACATCTTCTAACATGTAGTCCGGATTTCTCTGTTAATTTTAATTGGTTTCCAACCTAAGCTGTGGATCTCTGCAGCTCCTCCATAGTTACAATTAATGTTTTGACAGCTTTATTTTATTTTAGTGCTATCGAAATAAAAGTAGGCTAAATACGAATCCACAACAAATAGAGTTTCACTTTAACATGATCCATTATTTTGTGTTTGCCTATCAGAAAATACCCCCATAAAATACTTTAAAGTTTGTGGTTTTGACATGACCTCATGTTGAAAACTTCAGGGGTGTGAAGAGTTTAGCAAGCTACTGTATGTTGTTATATAGAAGCCATTTTCCCTCAGGAAGTCTTGGTAATAAAAAAGACAAGAACATTCCAGTAAGCCAGTTGTTAAGATGTGCTTTGATTTTTAATAAATATATGGATAATCTGATTATTGTCTACAGGTGCAGCATGTGAATAAGGGGAGAAATTAATACTTTCTTTTCTGAACTGAGCAGCACAACAGAAATCCTCTTGATGTTTATTTATTTATTTGTTTATGTCCTTGGGACTGTCCATTGTCAGTTTAATCAGAAACCTTTGACCTGAAGCAAACATCAAATCTCAGAGCCATTAAAATGTCCAATATAAAAATGCTTTCATTTTTGTAGGAAATGTCCAACTCATAACCGCGGTCGAAACTCTCAGCGCAACATGCAGCCTGCAGCTTGGCTTGGATGTAATATTTCTGAGCGATTGTCTCTTTAAAAGAAAGGGTGCCAATTATGTTGTTATGTTATTACCTGCACACCATGGAGCTAACAAATGGCAATTGGCTCATTGTTGTTCCCTGGCCAGAGCTGCCTTAAGTCCTTCCAATGTTTTGTGGTTAGCCTTGGAAGGGAGACAGGGAGTAGGATTACAGAGCAATTTCTTAGGCAAGCATAAGTCACTCATATGTTAATGGTAAGATAAATATTTCACTCGCCCCATTTTGGCTTCTGCACAAGAACCCACTTGCACGCGGGGGACAGCTTTTTCAGAATTGCATGTGATTCTTGATGCAAAAATTTGAAATAAAATGTATTCAAAAATTGCTTGGGTTAATGAATATTTAACTTAACAGAATGCTGCGTGTTTTGATTAGCGGCGTTACACTGGTGCCATTTTGTTGCATGTTTACATCAACGCAGATGTGCTAGAATTCACAATTTCGAACCTGTTTTGATTAATCCGTTTAAATCCGCTGCGCAGACAGTGCAATCAATAACCAACTCTTTTTCCCTTCATAATTAACCTGAATTAAGACCATTTGGTAAAACTGTGCTGGAGACTAACCACGCAAATGATGTGTGACAAGAAGCATCAGCAAAATGGTAATTGGGAAACGATGTCGGACACAAAGAAAATCTTTTACAGTGATTCATCCTATTTACTGAGGCAGCATAATGAATACTCCACCTGCTCCTGAAATCCAGCTGTGGATAGCTGAGCTGCAAACAATGCTACGGAAAACAGGGTGGTCGCTCGTTATAAAGCCTCCAGTTTGCTGAGGGGAGGATGACAATGCGCCCAAAAGGCCTCCACGGCGCTGCTGATCAGCGCACCCTTTCACAGCAGCGGGAGCGTTTGTGTGAGGGCGTATCAATTAAGGAGGCTCGCTGGGTTCCTCTCTTCAAAGCACCTAAATAATTTAACCATCAGGGGTCAGAATCTATTAAGCAGTGTGACATCGGCTCTATAATGTAGCAGTGTTTATAGAGCTACAAATTATCGGGGAGGCTAAACAGAAACAGTGTGACACTGCATGATGCTACATTGCACACTCTGACAGGGAAAGCATGTCACTGTTATAACTACCAGTACCCAATACTCTCACTCTGACTACTTGGAGGGATAGTATAAATTGGATCTGCTGATTGTTTAACTGCTTCCATCACAGTAGATTAGGAAGGTTAGGCAGATGATGGACCCCTGATGGTTAATTGAAGTTTCATTAATTCTGCCGAAATTCAGCTGGAAAAGAAGCCAGTATGACCGCAGGGCTAGTGTGGAGCCAGTGTTCAAACCAATTATAAGTATTTTTCAGTGTCTTTATTCTTACATAGTCGGCAAAGAAACCTATTTTATCTGACCTTGACTGTCCCTGTGTGGTTTTCTGTTCGGAGGATACAGAGCAGCTCCCCAGTGAGGCTTCTATGTATTCTGTGATTAATTATTCATCCGCTCATCACAGACAGATAGCAGTCCAGTGGAGAGACTGACATATTAGTAGTTTGCTCCAGTCTATTCACTCACCCTAAATGAAGTGTTTCTAGTTGATTATGTAACTGATGACAGATTTTGATGTGGGTGATATGGCTGACTGCCCAGGGTGGCATGGTCTGGTGGAGGGATACGAACATAAACAAACTCATCCCTCAACTCCATCAGACGTGTAAAGCTTATCTGGGTGTCTTTGAGCTCTGGTGCTTTGTTGAGAGTGGAAACTACTGAACAAACAAGATGATGTTTAAACCCTCTACACCCTTTTTAGATGTACAATGAGAAATCAGTTTTAAAGTTAAAAACTGAAAGTGGATGTTATTGTTGTCAGGTATCTGTCTCTTTGCTGAATCATTGACCTCAACTGAGGCATGTGAGGCCTGGAGGAGTTTAAATATTGACATGAGTTATTTTCGTGACCTTAGTGACCTCCTGGATGAGTCATTGATGCACTTTGTCAGGGAAAGTTTTGCAACTGTCCCAGATTTTAATTTCTTTACACCTTTCTTACCCCTTAACACGGTTCTCTGTAGTCACAAATCCTTTAAAATTACTTTGTTAGCCTTGCAATGCTTTCAAATGAGAAGATGTCAATGAATTTTTTTGGTCATTTGTTCTTGAATTTATGTAGATTGAGGCATGATACGTTACTTTATTAGATCCTTTAGCCTACTAATGTGGCCAAACAGGCTCTGTTGAAGTGATTTTTGATCCTGCAGGTCTGTGGTGTGGTGGATTTAGCAAGTGAAATTAAAGTTTCCAAAAACTGTGTTTACTCGTAGTTTAACAATTGGGTATTAATGTTTTCACATAGGACCAGGAACATGTTTGATAGACTGAAACATTTAAATGTCACGTTTAATGCACCCTGCACATTTTCAAGGCGTTTGGAGACTCTGCAAACCAGTATATAAAATGTAAGCTATACACCAATGAACCATCCCATCCTGGAAGTTTAGCCCATATCACAAAGGCTCCATTAGAGCCATCCAGACATCAGGGTTAAAGGCCTTTCAGACTTCTGACGCCAATCTATTAGTGCGACTCAGAGACTGTGCTACATTAATATTCATATTCTTGGTTTTAACGAAGCGGGCAAAAACGCATGGGGTTTCCCGCGAGCTCTACATTTAGCATCAATGAAGATCCAGTCAAACATCCAAACACAGAGGGAGGAAGCTGGTCGTCTCCTTCCCCAGGGCCACATATTAATGAGACAATTCCACATTGCAGCCAATTACAGCCACTCCCACACAGATGCCTTTGGTATAAGACAACCTCCCACTGAAGATTCAACTTACCTCCCCCAAAGTCACCATTACTTTACATGAGCCATGCATCATTCCCCCTGATAAAAATCCATTCAGAACTTAGATTATGAATGCTTTGCAGATGAATTTGCCAATGATGGCAAAGGAAAAGCTGTAAATATTTGAATAAACATTAAAAGTTTTTGCTAAAATCAGATTCTCTCTTGTACAAAAACTAATTATTCATCCGCCTGCCTTTTACAGTGTTCAGGGTCGTTGAAGACAGGGTGTTCAAACTACAACAAAAGGTTTTGCACGGCATATGTGGGTCACCCATTTCCGATATGAAGATGGATAACCACTCACAGTTGCACCTACAGACATTTGTTACAGTTTCAGTATATTCTCGCCCGCCATCTGGAGTCTTTGAGAATTACTGCGAAGCTCAGACGAACAAGGAGAGAACGTACGAGTTTGAAACACAGGCGAATAAAAACCTTCCTGACAGCTCTGGGTTTTAAACCATGACCTGCATGCTGTGAGATGACGGCAATCAGTTGTCAATTATATATTCATCAAAACCTTCCCAACAGAGCACCCTATGAAATTTGGATTATGACTTTGTATAAAACTGACAAAGAAACGGCTTCAAACTAAAAAGTATAACATTTCATCCTGCAGGAGGCCAGTCTGCCAGAACAAATAAGACTCTAAATAATGCTCTTGAAAATGTCTCAGAGTTTAAAAGACCTCGTCTAACCTGTGTGAGACGGCTCATTAATTGTGCATTACAAAAAGTGAGGTGGTGGAAATTAGACTACCTGCCTGGCATCACAGCATCCGTTATTGTTGATGGAGCTACTTACACGGCCTTTTGAATAGGGAGAGTCAGTGGTAAGAGCAATCTGCAGCACAACGGCAGCGAGGAGCAGATGCTGTTTCCTTATTCATCTATGAGCTGAAACTGAGAGCAGCCCATATTGGCCAAGTACTTTAAGAATTCGACCTGATATCCTGGTGGCAACACATTTGTGCTCAAATGGAAAGTTGAAAACTTTGTGGAAGTTTCTATTATTTACAGTGCCAGCAGTGACCCTTTTTCACGTTTTGTCACATGAAAACCCTATAGATCCATGTACTTGATCTGGATTTTAATACAAGCATGCACTCAATAGAGTAGGTACACAGGATTTGTACACTAATAAATCATTTAACTTCAAAATTAAAGTTGAAAAGCTGAATTAAAACAGTGAGTAAAGTCAGTTTTTAAATGTGAGGTAAAAGAATGTTGACGAGCTGAAAAAAAAAAAAACAGGACAAAATTAAATGGCTGTGATATAGACACTTTAAAACTACTAAACTTACATTCTGTATGAAAAACTCACTCAACCGGCATTTAGAAAGAAATAAGTGCATTTAACTTAATAGCGCTGTCAGTTTTTACACTATATGTGCTGGAAAACTAAAACTGTACTGTGTACACAGTCAAACATGGTGGTGGCAACATAATGCTAAGGGACTGCTTTTTGGTTTAAAACAACAAGCAGTAATTGACTTTCACTTTCTCACTTTCCAATTATATACTTTTCACATGAAATCCCCAAAACCACATTGAAGTTTGTGGTTGTAATGTGATAAAATGTGAAAAACCACACTTTTCTACTGCACTGTACACAATACTGTCAACAAGGCAAACATTTCCAGTCTTGTCCAAGACAATGTGAAGCTGTTATATAAGCAAAGACAGCCTCTTTGCTATGACATCATGTCTGAATATGGTAATAAAGGAGGACCGAATCTGCCACAACTTTGACCATTTTGGGACCAGGAGCAGACAGATACCTGTCTGGGGACCGGAAAAATCTTTGGGCTTGGCTGATAGTCAGGGTGAATCAAGGCCAGCGGTACAATGCTTAGACCCGATACAACTCAGGGGAGGAGGGGAGGCTGTGGTGGTGGTGTGACTGGAATAAATTTGCTGTGATTGAGGCAATTGCCAAGGTTACTGCAGCGAATCAAACAGTGGAATGTCATTGGAAGTATTGTTTTCAGAGGTACTGGTCACAGCTCATACCAAGAAGATGCTAATGATTGCTTTATCTTGTATCTCTTTGAAAAACATACATAAAGCTTGTCCCCCGAGGCAAAATTCTTTCTGAGGTAAGGACGATCAGACTCTTGCATTCAAAACAGATTTATTCTAATGAGCAGTCTCACATATTTTACATAGCATTTCTTGCCATGGTGAGAAATATCAAAGGCAAGTCACACTAGTTTGAAACTAGCTTGGAAGCCAAACTTTTGGGATATTTTAATTGCTTATTTGTAAAAATTTACAGTTATGGGCAACATTTTTCACATTCCTGCCAGATGTAGACTTAATAAATTGTTTAAATGAAACTGGGCTTTATTATATTTTATGAAATGCCTGTCTTGTTTCTTATTAGAAACACATCGTGGGTTGAATACATAATTTTAAATGTTTATCTGCACGGGTGTGAATAACTTTGTTCTTACCTGTACTTGTACTTGTTTTCTTTTCTATTTTGAATGTTATATTTCCAAAAGTATTTGTTTACTTCTCCAGATCATTGAATTCAGGTCTTCTAATTATTTTCATGCTACATAAAATCCAGAACTCAACAAACATTTGTGAAACAATTGGTTGCTCTCAGGAGCTCCACGTATTCCAGCATGATACCATGATAGGTTGCCAAGGTTGTTTTCAAGAGACATGGCAACTTTACTTTTTTTTTTTTCCCCAGCTTTTTATGTTTACACTGTAGTAGCATTTTGAGTTTAAAATACAATCATGTGATATAGAATCTGTTCTTAATTGTTTTTGTGACTTTATCCCTGTGGGGTCCCTGGGATCCAATTAGGTTATTTTAGTCACTTTTAAATTTTTCTCATTTCCCCTCAACAGTGTAAAAAATTACACTTACACTGCACACATAGCAACCTCGGTCCAAATTGGTCCCCATTGACATCCATTTAAACAACATTCTTTTATACATGCTTCAAATTTGGCTTCATATACTTTCAAGCTGAGCCTCTGGGTTGAAATAATTTTTTCCACCTATTATGAAAATATACATTTAATCACTCAGCATAAAAATCTAAATCTAATTTTGGTGCCTCTTTGTTTTGTGTGTGTGTGGGTGTGATATATAAATATATATATAAAATTCCCTTCTCACCCTCCGCGGGTGGTCTCTCTCTCTCTTTCATCCTCTGAGCTCGGGTCCTCTACCAGAGGCCTGGGAGCATAAGGGCTCCACGCAGTATCTTGGCTGTGCCTAGAACTGCACATTTCTGGACTGAGATGTCTGATGTTGTTCCTGGGATGTGTTTGAGCCACTGCTCCAGTTTGGGGGTGA
>NW_006800275.1:403115-425037 GCF_000485575.1 Poecilia formosa
GCACAGATGTTCCTGTACACTATGCCCGCCACTTGGTTATGTCGTTCCATGTATGCTTATATATCTCACACCGAGCTCGTTGTTTGCCAATAAACATTAAAGAACAAGAAAATTACTTCTTTTCTATTTTTGTGAACTCCGTTATTATTTATGTTTACATTTAAGAAATCTGTCTTAAACTGTGTATTATTCCGAAATATTCTGAATCCCCCTATTTTCTGTCAGGCTAGTTAAAAGGGTTAATAGCTGCATAAATAGACAGTTTGTCTTTACGTTGATCGCTTGATCGTTACACGGGAACATTTATGTTATTATTTTTTCGTCTTGTTTTTTTACACTGCTGCGGTTGAATGAAGACCAAACCTCAGCTTTTTTTTTTTTGTGGAAATATAGAAATCGCATATAGAAGCGACCTGTGAAATTGCCACAGGTGTTTTCAATCATTTAGCAAGTCTAGAGCGTCACGACTATTGTGCAAAGAATGAGAAGGTGGCTCTGTTCATTAGCATCTGGGAGGAAACTGAACAACAGTTTGAGGAATTAGCTTCTACTTTTTAATTCAAACATCTTCAACTCTCATGAGTTCAGAAGTGGCTTTAATCGTTGCTGAGGAGTTCAACATGAAACGGATCCTTTGAAAACTAAACCTGTGGAGAAACTTTTTCTTAAGGTAAGAGCTTTACTCCATTTACTCTCTGCTTTGTGATGCAGCGTCTTGCTTATGTTGTCGGTGCAGTGCTAAGAGCTTGGGTCTTTTTATGATTGCGCTGTCTGTCATGACTGGCTTTTTTTCTGGTTTGCTTGAGTTGCTTGTGACTGAACATCAGTTCATCTCCATTTGACATTATTCTCACAAGGCTGTCACATTAGCACGTTGTTGTGCTCAGTGGCTTGTGTGATTGCTCTTTGACACTCTGTTACCTTTGTTGGAGTGAGTGGAGTAGCACTACTTGCCTCTGAAGTGATGGTGGACTGCAGCAGTCACTCAGACGTTTAAATCTAGCAGCAATTACTGTACTTAACGCATGCTCTTCCTCTTTTTGACATTCACTGGTCTGTTGACATTGTGCCCTGGGCTTTGACTATGATATAATTTAAATGTTCAGATTAGACCAAGGCTGTCTACTTTGACAAAATATCTCAAGAATAGTTTCTTACTGTGGATTTGATCTGTATTCTGAAATATCATTAATGCTTAATTTCCTTAATTTTGGGAGATCGGTGATCGGCTGATACTTGCATATGAAGCCGATCTTACCCCAAAGATCTAAAAATCAATCAGTGCTCTTTTGCACTGTCGTGTTAGACGTATTACTGTTTTACTGACCCACCAGGTCACGTTTGCACTTAATCCCACTATTGCCAAATCAGCGAGTTCCTTGCTATATTTAGCAATGTTTCAGACAAAAAGAAATAGAATCTGAATTTTTAATTTGAAGATGTTCTTCCCTGGAACAGTTAAAGCTCATTGTTTTTAAGTCTTTTCACTAGAGTTGTATAGGAAGGAAAAATACTATTTAGTGAATGAGGGCCCTGTCAACAAGCTTCCTCCCCTGCTTGTATGTCTACCTGTATACGGTTGTATAAGCTTCTCTCACACTTTTCTGCTATACTCATACTGCGAAGATCAAATAGCAATAAACTGTAGATCATGGCTCCCTTCTCACAGGAAAAACACCATCTGCTAGAACTGACTTCACTTTCACTGAGATGCCTGCAGAGCTGCCCTGGTCTTACTGAGCTGTAAAGCTGCTTGATTATCTGGCTGAGAAATGAGTTAAACTATTTTGGTGAAATTTGAAAATATTACTCGGCGTGTTTGACAAGCCAGGCCATTTGTTTTATTTTTGTGTGTAATTTTAACAGTGTAATGTGGCAAAAAAAATATTAACCCTTTCTTTTTTCGTCGTTTGTTAGCTGCCAAAAATCTGAATACAAGTTTGATCGATTGCACACTTCTACTAAGCCGCGCATGATAAGAAAGTCACTGTGGTTCTTTTGAGTGTTAACCCTCCTCCCACTAAAGCAGTGAGACACAGAGGCTCTTTTTTAAAGATGGTAGAAAAATTATTAGTTTGAATTGATTATTGCGTTTTATCTTGGTGGCAAGCGAGTACATTTCATTTTGTGGCATCACTGCTATAAAATATCCTGTTGGCTCTGCCATCTTCAAAATAAAAGCCTAACAGAACAAGTTGCTTCCAACTGAATGTCTCTCCAACTGTAGCTCTTCATGTTTTATTTCTTCCTCACTGTTACAGAAAATTAGCTGTCAACTTAATTTCCTCCAGTCATAATTTAAAACCTGCATACTGTACTTTATTTTTTATTTATTTCGAGCCTGTAAATTGTTCTCTGCGGAGTACTTTAGACGCCAGATAAGAAATTTGCAGCTGACGAGAGTAAACTCATTTTTTGGCTTTGAAACTAAAATAATTTGTTTGTTTTGGGGTCAGTAAATGCATCGTAAATAGCAACAGTCTTCAATGTGGATGCTGTTACTGAGTGGTTAGCCATTTTAAGCTGAGGTGTTTAACACTACAGTCAGAGGAAGCACAGAGATCCAAGCTACTTAACGTGAAATAGTTTTTTTTCTACAGCTTGCTAAGACTTGTCTTCAGGCCATTCTGACTTCAAGAGAGGACTGTCTCATCGGATCAAGAAGCACCTCATCAGATTTTTTTATTTATTTATTTTTTTTTTAAGCAAAAGTTAAGTTACAGTGGACCAAGAGAAGCGGCTTTGTTGTCCATCACTGTTTGTGGATGTTGCTTGTGCTTCAGATGTACCTGAAACAGTTTAGGACTTTCATGGGGTGGGAGGAGTAAAGTTGTTATAGTCTACATAATTAATCAAACTTTATGTGTGACTGACCAAATAATTGAGCAACTAATCAATAATTGACAATTCTGACCAGTGCATCTCTAGCTTGATTATCTGCTGAGTCGGTTAAGTTACTGAACAAGAAGATGCATAATGAGCAAAAACTGTTTAAACTCACTCGACTCGCCCCCCCTCCACTTTAAGTTTCCTCTAAGTTTGTCTTGTTACAACTAAAACAAAATGCCTGCTCTAGCACTAAATGAGTTTATATTTGAATTATGTTCAGTATTTTTCGGAACACTTAGTTGCAAGCTAAAGTGTTTGATGGGCTTTATTAAGATCATTTGGTCTTAAAGAAATTATTTTTCATGTCCAGCCTCTGTAAATTTGCACTTGCTCTACTTGGATACAATTACAGTAGTAGAACTGGGATTTAGTGGTGCTGAGAATATGCTTACAGTGCATTTTGTCATAGGAGAGTAGTGGAACGTTGCCCTCCCTAAGAAATTAATTTGTTTAAGCAAAACGTACAGAGGAGAGATTAGAAATCTGGCACCGAGTGATCAAGGCAACCCCAGGAGGTCTCGGATCTGCATATTTTTCTTATTGTGTCACATAGCTGCTGCAATAGAGCATACTCTGCAAACAGCAACACACACCATGCTTAGCCATTGTGTTTTAATGTATACTGTGCAGCAGGATTTCAGATGAGGTTTGTGATTAATTTTCTGGACACCAGCCTCCACTGTAGAGCTCCTTTGTACGAGAAATGTGTTCTTATTTGCTATTTTCAACCTGGCACGCATTAATGCATTTTAGCTGCGCAACAATTTAACAGTAATATTTAAAGTGTACAGATGGTAACTTAAAAATGCTGGCAAAAAGACAGTATTTGTGTTTAATATTACTGGAATCAAAGTAATGGCGGTCACAAACAAGCTATTTAAAAGATCTATGACAGATTTGTATTATAAACCTTTTGGCTTCTGAGTCACAGTGATGAAATTTAATGTTTAATTTTGATTCCTTTTGTGACTACTTTTGTTCCAGCAGAAAACAAAATAATTCATAGGAGAATACAGACAAGCTAACAGAAACCGTCCTAATATATTCAGAGACGTTGTTCATGATGTGTCCCAAAAATAACATACAGTATAGCCAGGACCCTCCTGTTGGCCATTTTCACACCTTTTATTCACTGAAGGCTGAAAAACAGCTGACATGTTTTCTGCCTGCAGACCATAAAGAGCAGTACTACTGGAATCAACTCAAAACTCCCCATTGGCAATGACTGTCCAACCTTGAAGTGGTCACTTTCGCCTCAGTCCCTGAAACATCTCTTTGCCACTGAGGTGTGTTCCATTGTGACAATTTGCTGTTAGGTCTCAGTAATGCAATGCGGGCAGACAGGGGTGACCTTTGCCCCTCCTTTAGTGCTTCCCACAAGGCAAAGAGAGGCTCCTGTCTTGTCTAGGTCAACTTCCCCTTTCAAGCAGACAGCTCTTCAAACTGCAGGGACTTCGGTAACCTCTGAACCATCAAGGTGCTGCGGAGAGAGGCTTGGTCCTTTTACTTCTTGCAATTACTGCCTGGAACACAACACTGCTGATTCAACTGCAGGAGCAGAGAGGAGAGCAGAAAAGTGAAAACAAAGAGGTGGTGTAGATGTACCATTGACACTTTTAGCCAATTACTCATGTCTGTGGTCTGCAAATGGCCGTCCAGAAGTGGGGAAAATTGGCGTGAAGTGAAACATCGCTGGGTGTCGGTATAATTTTGTTTCACTTTCCGCTCCAAACATTCAATGCCAGGAGAAATACTTAGAAATTTGTTTGAAATAGCTTGGTATTCAGAATTAATATATTCATAAATGTAATATTGTCAAACGTTGCACTGTGGGTAGAGTAGTCGTCTTGTGACCGGAAGGTCGTAGGTTCAATGTTCCCCTGGGCGCTTAACCTTGAGTGCCTGTGATTAAATGTGAGTTTGAGTGTGAATGGGTGACTCCGGTGTAAAACGCTTTTCCAGCCAAAATTATTATAAAAGCGCTATATAAGTTCAGTCCATTTACCATTTTAAATTAAGCAGTATGCTTGTATCTGTTGAAGCATGCAAGTTATGTTATTAGAAACTAAAGATTTAGATGCAGTATTATAGTCTTTTGGATAATCTCATACAAAATGTTATTTGTTTTAGTAAATAGAAACTAAGTCTGTGTAGATTAATTAAAGTAAAAATGGATCCCCTTTGGTCTTAATTTAATGATTATCTCTCATATATAATAACCCATAATTCAGATTGTATCACCTTCTGGAATAAATTGAGATACCATACAAGACCCTGTCCTTTTTCTGACATATTTGGACAGATGGATATTTAAAAAAATCAAATATTAAAATGAAAAGGTTTTAAAAAAGCTTTTTGTAAAACTTAATATAAAAAAACACTAGCTATTCCTGTTTAGTGTTGCAAAAGTCACAG
Source organism: Poecilia formosa (assembly GCF_000485575.1). NCBI lineage: Eukaryota > Metazoa > Chordata > Actinopteri > Cyprinodontiformes > Poeciliidae > Poecilia > Poecilia formosa. Next base: position 408,420 of record NW_006800275.1, read on the forward strand.
TTGTATTTCATCAGGTTAACCTTATTACAGCATTGTTGCATGTTTAGGACCCATATGTAAAACGCTGACATTTCTAACTGAAGTAATTACGTTCATTATATATGTTTATAACCAAGTCCATACTGAGTACAGACAGTTGGAAAGACTATTAGACGTTCCCAAGAAAAGCTAAAAAGGGAAGAAACGGTTCCCTAAGAAAAACTTAAAGAACAGTCTGAAATGTGTGTTTTCCCCAGAGAACTTGCTGAGCCTGGTGTTGGGGCCGACAGGCGGCAAAGTGAAGCACCTGAAAATGTTTGTCATGTCTCTCAGCAGACATTATACTTGAGTAGTTCCCATTGCTTTGTATCAAAATGAGCAAAGTTTCCTCATTTGACCTGTTCATGAATACACCAAACCGGGGGCGTCAAACCCATCTTCATTTTGGGCCATATCAAAAATCTGAATGTTCTTAAAGGGCCGGTTGTGCCGGAATATATTGAGAAAACTAATTAAGCTGTTAAAATATCAATACATATAAATACCCAGGATTTTGATTTAGTGGTTTTTTGCCATGAAAATTACAGATTTTGTGGTGTCAATCTAGAAATGTTTGTAAGGAATTTTTTCAATATTCACCCTAATGTATGATAAATGATTATTACTCATTTTATCAGTTACTTACTATATAATCAAATAAGGCTAAGGCAGCAGTCACTTAAACTCAATGTTTTTGACCCATTTTGAGAAATCTGCAGTAAAATCAGAAAAAAAAAAGTTTTTTGATTTTGTGTGAATTTTGCAAATTCGTAAAAAACTGGAAGGACTTACTGATGTAATTTGGAGTCTAAAGGGCCACATAAAAAGCTACGGTGGAACAGATTTGGCCCCCGGGCCTTGAGTTTGACACCTGTGCACTAAACTGTCTGAATGGAAGAGCAGACTTACCCTTATTGCACTTTTTTATCTCCCTCAGTTTAGATGAAAATTGATCTAAAATAAGAGAAGCTTAAAGTGATCAAAAATATTTGCATTGATGGACTTTTCTTTTATTTTTGTGCTACCTCTATAAATCTGTGTGTGTGTGTGTGTATATATATATATATATATATATATATATATATGAAACTTCAAATGAATGGCAAAGTAGACTGCAGAAACAAGAAGTAGCCAAAGCAAGAAAACTCATTACTGCTTCTCTTGGCCGTTTCCACCGTACCCCCTATGTTCTTTTGAATTAACTTTCAAGGGCACAGAGTTTCAGCAAATATTTCATTTCCCAAGATGGCCATCACTCAAGCTATCACTTGAACAACTCCAATCCGTCTTTTGTGAAAGAAGGGGAAAGATGGAGGGTATATAGAAAGTGGAAGATGACTGAGATTACTTTGTGCTATTTTTAAGTGTCAATATCTGGAGAAAGAAGTTGGGGAAGTGGAGACGGGTCCCTTCTGAGATTTCTGTGATGTCGATGGACATTTTTAAATACTTTTATGGTATAAAAAGAAAATGGTTTAAAATGCATGTTTGTTTAATTTCAAATTATATTTATGCCTTATTAGTGTAAAAATTTGTTTTACAAAATACTATAAATATATCCATGTTTTAATTAGCAGTCAATCTTGATTATTTCGTCCGTAAATGATTTGACGGTGCTACATGGCAGATATTCTGCCGTGCCAGGGGCCTTCAGAGAGATTTATTTTTAAAATAAGAGAGCCAGCTGTTGTTCAGCTTGATTTATGTCTACATACACCGGGCTCGATCAGAAATATTAAAGAACAAACAGCAGCACATAAAATCAATGGACTCCATTTCCTCTGCACATGCTGGATTCTTAGTGCTCAAATGTAACATCATGATGGGCTTTCATCCTGGAGCTTTGAAGAGAAAAGGTACTTCCATAATGGGTATCAGAGGACTAATGAGGGTCTATCTTTTTAGCTGAATGAGATGACAGCCAGACGAATTTAAAACAATGCCTTGAATGCAGTCGGGATGAATCGCAAGCTAGTTTTAATGGATGCCATGATATAATTTCCAACGGTTAGTGTTATCGTTTTACAATGAAATTGCCTTGAAAACTGTGCTTTATTATTGCGCTATTCAGTTTTTTGCACATATCGCTCACCTCTGCTTCTCACTGCCTTTCCATGACAGAAGAAGGAAGAGAATGAAAATAAGGATCATTTCAACCATCATTGACCAGCAGTAGAGAAATGCATATGCATTTTGAACTTTTTACCTATGGAAAGATATTTCAGGACCTTTTTCTTTCCCTCACCAGCCATCTGTGTTCATGCTTTTGGGTGACTGAGTAATAGTACTAGACTTTAGGGAGTTTGAGTTTCTACATTTTCAAAGGGGCAAGTACAGAAGATAAACTGAGACGTGACCTTAAGGATAAAAACTACAGCCTTAAGCATAAATGCAGCGCTCAACTACAAACTACACGCATAAAAGCAGCTTGGAGAATACTTTCCATCTCCTTGTGGAAAAGATATTAAATCTTTGAGAAAATATGTCTGAAAACTGGATGCATTCGTTTGTAATGTTAGATGGCAGTCTTTTTTTAAATAACTAAATCTTAATGCTAGGTGAATTGTGACTAATTCTCTGCAGATAGAAATGAGGCTTAGATTCTTATTCGTGTTTAACTTCCTGTAAAGTTCTTCAAACGCAACATGTGAAAAGCTTACATGAACACTTACAAAATCTCAAACTTCTTAAGCACCATTGCAGCTCTGGGAAAAAATAAAAGTCCACTTAAAATGATCAGTTTCTCTGATTTTACTTTTTATAGGTATATGTTTGAGTAAAATGAACATATTTCTTTTACTCTATGAGCTATTGACATGTCTCTGAAATTCAAAGCTAAAAATCTCATTTATTTCCAGAAAATAAGAAACGGTCAAATTAACGAAAAAGATGCAGATCTTTCAGATCTCAAATAATGCAAATAAAACAAGTCCACATTCATTTAGAAACAATACTAATATTTTAACTCAGGATGAGTTCAGAAATCAATATTTGGTGGAACAACCATGAAGTTTTCTTTGGGGTTCAGTGCAGTGGACTCTTAATATTTTCCAGAGCTGTATATTTTGTACTTATCCAGGTTGTTTTGCAGAGATCTTGTCTCATTCAGAAGATGTATTATCAGTTAAAAAAGGTTAACAGTACATTAAAATGATTTTTCTTTGTGCAAGGTGAATGTCTCATATTTTTAATATACTTCTAAAATGTAAATGTGGAATAATTTTATACTTTTATCATGTTTCGTAAATAATTATGGAACAGTCATAACATTTAGTGATTACTGTTATGTACACAAAATGTTCAAAAATAAACTAATTAAAAAATATTAAAATGAAAAGTGTTAAATATAAATTTTATGACTAGAAATATTTGCAAACTTTTTGTTTTCTTTGTGTTTTTTTTAATTTAATTTTTTTAAATCCTACTAGGAGCTATGCTAATCAGCAGTGCGCAGCCACAGGTGGGGGAGTAGTGAAGCTGCTTTTTTATGCTCTAAACACCAGAAGTCGTCTGCCCTTTCTAAATGCACTTCAAAACACAGGGTAGAAAATTGCCGTTTTAAAACCTTGGGTATGTACTGGCCCATGTTTGAGTTGCATATCTAGACTGCATTCTCTATGAATACGTTTCTAGACTTTCAGGAAGTCAAAGTTTTGTGTGCATCTGCTTAAGTCCATGTATTGATTGAGTGGGGGTCTGACCATGGAGGACAAAGGTCCAGAGGTCATTGTCTTACTAGTGATGCTTTCACCATGTTGAAACAAGTGGCAGAAGGTCGGGTTATCCTCAGCTGGGTATGACGAGAGAGAAACGGAGCATTAGCTGCCATTGTTCCTTTAACATACATGGACTTCTCCCTCTGCTGTTATATTGTTTCCAAAGCCTCAATGGTCACAGGCCTTCTAAGGGTGGGGGATGTTTTCCAAAGGTTGGCGTCTTAGTCTGCCATACCCCTAAGCTATCAATGGCAAACAACTGTTGCTTCTCTATCGCAATACAGGGATATTAAAGCTATTTGTCTAACCGCCTGTCCTCTGCCGAGACAACTCGGAGGAGCTCTGATGCATGTTTAATACACTAATCACACATTCTCTCTTGGACCCCTATTGGCTGCACTAATCGCTTTCCTTCACCGTTTCTCTCCCTTTCCTCATAACTCCGATAACCCATTCCATGCAAACACTAATTGACAAGTAGTCCACTCAGAAAGCCACTGACATCTGGAACACGAATGCAGCAGTGTGTGTGTGTGTGTGTGTGTTGTCTTCTACTGTCTTTTAAACAATAACACACTTAGATGAAGCCGACAGTGGTGTGCCCTGAGGGGACTTGTTTTTCTGAGATGCAGACAGCTTCCTATTTTGGTCATGGTCTCATCTTTGCACACTTTTTCAACACATCCTTCTGCGGCTCGCGTATCAAATCATAGCCAAGTGTGTGCATGCGGTACAACGGCTGCTGGAGTAATGAGCATAATGCTACGACCCAGGCCTGGATATATTCAGGCTGTTTTCACTAAAGCTCGCTATTGATGGGGCTCAAACAACAATTATTCTCATTATTGACAAATCTGCTCAATTTATTTTTTACTCTTCTCTTGAATAACTATTTGTTTACTCAATAAAGACTTCCTCCATTAGTGCTTTCTGAAGCCCTGTGGGAAATTAGACATTTTAGTTGAACACCAAACCTGAGAGCAGCGAGACAATACTAGATGTTTGGGGTTTAAAAAATAAAACAATAATTTAACAAATTACTACTATAATTGTAAATAAAGTCTTAATGAGCTAGTGTTTCATTAGTGATTACAATTTTAATATTCAGTTGCCTCTGTTTTACCTAGTAAAAGAGCAGTTACTTTTAAACAAACTCTAGACAAAACTGAAACCAAGCATAGCATTTTCTTTTTAAATTATAACCTTTAAATGCCCGCCTAATGTTTAAAAGCAATCGTGTCCAGCTTTGAAAATTGGTCACCCTGTTTTGTGTCCATGTTTTGCCGTTTTTCCTTTGCAGCTCTAGTAAAGCATAAATGAAGCTGCTTAGAAACCCAGGTGGGACAAGGCTGCCCTGGAACAACTCGACTGATGCCTTAACAGTACGTTTTTTTATTTTAACCGTTTCAGTCCTATTTGTAACATGAGATATGTGAAGGTTTATTTTAAATCCTAGTGATTAACCTTTTTTTTTTAGTCAAGTCAGAAAAGCCAGGTGAGATCATAGCCTGTCCCATGTTTGTAATTGTTGGAACTATTTCTATTGGGTAAAATCCCAGTTTTAACCAGAAGAGCTGCTTGAATGCATGTTGACACATAAAACACAGTTGAGTGATAGTAATGGCATGTCAGGATGCACTGTAAAAATCAATACCTTTAATCATCTCTTGATTGAACTGGATTGTACTGATGTAGCAAATGACATGCTGATGGATCAATTCCTGTGATGGCTTTCATTTAAAGCTGTTCAAAGCAGAGATTACATATCGATAACTTTTAACAGCTGAAGTCTTGTTAGGGGAGGAGCTATCTGCACTTTCTGTAGTTAGGGTTGGTTTTGGTGATTCTGACAGTTTTTTTTTCTTTCTATGAAAGCTGTTTTTGAACTATTGCTCAATGCACTTTCAATTTGCAACCACATGAAGCTAGAAGGTAAACACGCAGTTCTGATGTCTTCAAAAAGCAGTTATGGATTTTTGCTTCCATGTTTAAATTGAAGCTTTCCGTATTTTGCCACTTTCATACCTCAAGCTTCAGTTTTTATGAATTTTCTCCTGCCTTAGTTTTTCCTCAGTAAAATGTAGAAAGATGGGCTCTAATTACTAAATCACGGGACTGGTTATGAATGACTACACTGACAATATGAAGTATAGTGGACTGTGTAATACATACAGTAAGAGCCGTTAACATTGGTACTTTTTGGAGGCCTCTAAAGTACTTCACGTCTCACATGCGTTTCCATCCTTCTTTCTCTGTAATTTATTATACTTTAATTTAATTTTTTTTGTTTGATTTTTTTTAGTCATGCATAAAATCATACTGTTTTACACGTGAATGATTTTCCACCGTTTAGATTTTAAAGTACTGCTTCTGGTGGTTTGGTCATGCGTGCAAAGCGGTGATTCAGTTTTTGGTCAATATCTTGGCTACCTGAAATGCTTTCCAACACATGGAGTGAAAAACCAATATTTTGGTGAGGTTTTAATGAATTTGAAGGAACAGTTAGCTGCTGTTCCTTCAGCTACCTGTTCTAGGTTCTGTTTAAAGACTCCTTTACTTTATTAGTGTTGGCATGGACCTAGATGCTCGCAGGACCATATAGATTATGATGTAATTAACCAGGCCAAGACTTATTCTCTCAAAATAAATGGCCATATTGTAGTAATAATAACCTAACATTATTTTAGTAATTATAAATAGAATTTAGCAAAAGTATGAAACAAAAAGCCATTAAATTATGAAAATGTTCAATCACAGATGTCGGAGAGACACTAGTGTCAAAAAATAAAAGCTGCGATTTTCCCCCCCACTTCCTTTTTTTACTCCCTTCTGTCTAACCAGCTGGATTAAATGACTGATTCAATGTCACTCCAATATTTGTGGAAAGGTCTCATTGTAATAACTTTTAAACACATTTGTGGATGAATGGAAAAGGTAATGACAGAAGAGGAAAGTAGAGCGCTCCAATCAGGATTAAAACAACTTCTGCTCTAAAATAGGCCTAAAAATGACTTTTTAAAGTCAGAGCTGGTTTAGAGTGCTGGGACTGCTTTAGTTTCTGTATAAAAAAAAATCTCCAAGAAACATTATATAACTTTTTAAAAAATCAATTTGATTCAATAAGGTTAGGGGATTTCTACCTGTGGATTTGAATGTAAACTCTGTAAAACATTGATCATCAGCAATAAATGGCTGAGTTATGCTGAAGAAAAATTACTCCTGTCTCCTGACTGACTTATCCTAACCTACCGGAAAGTTTAACTTAAGACTGGGATATTACTATAACATAATGTTACAAATAAATTCAACCAGTCGGAAATATTAATCCCCATTAAGTCATAACGTATAGGCTCCATCCAGAAAGTACTTACTCCTTCCCAGGCCCATTTTCCAAGTTGAATTTTTTATCCAACGAGTGTGATTTGGTCCTGGTTCATAAAATGCAAATGATGGAAGGTTTTAAAAGAATAATCCCAGAAAACTACTTGTTCTTGAAAAAGTTTACTGGCGTTGAAACGAATCTAAAGTCACACTGTTGGCTGGTTATTCCATTCTGTTTATGTTGCATTAATCCACAGAGATGGATTGCATTTATATTTATGAGAAGATTTCAGCCATTTAAATTGTCAAGTCTACATTCTTTTTTACAGAATAACTCTGGACAGTATGTCCACTTCTGGATTTTGGGGATGTTGCTTGGCCTGTCTCGATCCTTACCCAGCAAATAAACATTTTACTGTGTGCATCTTAAAAGTAAATGAATACGCTTATGTTGCCCTTTAACTGCTGACACTGGTGCTGTTGGTGTGTTTGACAGTCTGAGTGTGCAGTGTACCTTTTTATTGACAACATTTCTGCTTGCTACAGTGCTTCCATAAAAGTGTTTTTTTTTAAAATTACATAAGAGCCTAAAGCTGACTCGGGCAGCTCTTCCAACGTTTCTCTGCTATTCACTTTTTAAGCCCTTCTCTTGGCTTTCATGAACACGAATGCTTCTTAGACTAGTATAATTATTTAGGTCGTTTTATTGAAAAACCTAACGTGCAAAGATTTCTTTGACCCTTTAGGTGACAAAGCCGAAAAAAGTAGGGGTCCTCTGGTAACGTGGCCTTACAAATCTAAAAATGCTACAATTTTTAAGATGATACAGATCAACTGCAAAGGCTATTTAAAATGTAATACTTGGTGCTTCAAGAGGGTTTGAATACAACAGAAATACACAGAATCCATTGCATACATAGGATACCCATTAATGTTTGGTTACATACGCCTTAGCAAGGTGCATCTCGATCAGTTTTCGCAGCCATTGAAAAGTTAATAATTGTTTGAACACACATATATTTCTCAAAATTTATTTAGTGTTTGGTTTCTGGGCAAAGATTTTAATTTTTGTACTTTATAATGTTTCAGTAGGTTAGAGTTTGACATCTTTTGAATTGCTTTACCTGTTCTAAAACTGGCACTTGGAAACAGAAGCAGTAATGATGTTATCTAAAACACATTGCTACAGCATATCATCGCCTTCCTACAATGATTTAGGCTGTTATTTAGGAAGGTAATGATACAAAATGTGGGTATGGACAACAAAATATATGCAAGATACAATTATATTCTTGGTCACTAAGATAACATCCGCTTAAGAGAGTTGACCCTCTAAGGTTCTTAAAATGTGAATTTCCATTGTTTTCTTGTGGGAAAGATAATTAATTTGTACCACATGTATTTCCAGTTGTGTAGCTGTCTTTGCCTTAAGTGGACTACTATTAGTTGTATGCTTTAAAGCAATGAGATCACTTGTTTGTTTTTTTTTTTTCTATCTGTAATAGTGTGAGAAATGGTAGTAATGAAACAAAGCTACCTTAATTAGCCAAACGGATACCAAAAACAAAAATCCAAGCATTAGGGAGAAAGCGTGGAGTGCACAATCCCTCTGCAGCTGACTTTGCAACACAATGTCAAAAACCTGTAAGGCTTATGCTTAAATGTTTCTCTCTTTTTTCTTTTTTTTTTGGTAAGGGAGGGGTGTTATGCACCACTAGAGAGAGTAACAACAGCATGCCATAAGAAATTGATACAACACAAAAGAAACTGCCTCCAAGAAATGTTCCCTCTGGCTCTTTATGTTGAGGAAATGGCTCTTTTCAAAACACCACTGGGCAAAACGCTTCCAGAATTATTTTACCTCTCTGCTGTTGGAGCCAGCAAATCTGTCAGACATGGCCGATTTCTGCAGGCGGCCACACCTTACGACATGCAGGGGTCATATGTGGAGGTCGGTTCTGATGAAGAGTGATTAGTGTAAACGTACTTGAATGGTTTTAAGCTAATTATATGACACATTTATAACATCTTGACCCTATTTATAATCCAAGTGCGTTAAATTTATTATATGTAAATAAATAACACAACAGCACAACCACAAGATTTACGATCCAGGATATAGCTTTGCAAAATAAAACATAATTTGTAATAAGTAGAACCACTAGATGGAATTAAAGTGCTTCCAATGTAATCCTTGGTATGTATTGAGTATGCATCACCAGGTATTGGTGGTATGCATATGCCACATTATCTATGTAGTTATTGCATATTTTTCCAACTAACACATTTATATGATATGCTACATTGGATCTTGAGAAAGTTTAGGAATTATTTTCAGTTTATTGTTAAGATAATAAACTTATTATCTTATGACAATTAGGTATGACCTAATTGTCATACCTAACTGTATGACAATTAGGTAGTTTTGTAATTGACGTCTATTGATCCACTATAAATAAGCAGTTGGTTTGGTTGACATGGCAATTAGATTTGTGAAATACAAGCTTCCCTCTACCAGGTAATGATTAGCTGTACTTGAACATATGCTTTTTGTACAGTGTGTCCCACAAACTGCTGTGCTTTCAGCAAATCTGTGAACTCACCCATTTACTGCGGCACCACAAAGTGATTGCTTGGAGTCTGAACAAAAAATGGTGCAAAGCTGAAATCCTGTCTGCCTACAGCGGTGTTCTTAAATTGGGAACTGCAACACTAGATTTAATAACTTCTTAGACATTGTTGGTGACTGTATCTCTTGAAAGCTGACAGTGACATATTTTTAAGGGAATCTGCTAAAATAAGTTTTGGTTTCTGCCTTCTTAAAGAGCCTCTTAAAGCAGTTCTCAGCCAGTTGCCTGCCAAAAACACGTCTCCAATATAGCCATTAAAAAGCAGCCTGGCTCTTGATCTAAAGCTTTTAAACTTACCAATATTACAACTATGGTAAACTCAGAAATAAGTCATGTTTTTAGTGTTATTTAGAAAAATGTGGGTCAGTTTTATTCCATTTCCAGTTGCTGAGTTGTACTTTGAAAAATAAAATCTACATTTAGGACACGGCTCTGTGCTTCTGGTAGATGTTTAATGATGGATGCTAAAAATATCCACAGCTCCTCCAATGCACTGTTTGAAGTGGAGACAAATTATCTGTAGCTTCTAAGTTGTCAGTAAAGAGCACCAACATGAAAATATTTCATGGATATAGTCATGCGTTACGATGATTTAGAGTGGGCCGTTAATCCCACATGCATGTTTTTGGACTGCAGCAGGAAGGCGGGGTACCTGCAGGACCACACAGCTCTCTTCCATTCTGATGCAACATGTGTGCGCGCCATTCAGCAAAGACTGAGTAAAAGAGGAGTATATCTGCTGTACCACTCCCAGTTTGACAGTCTGGGAGAAGACTTTACAATTTTATATCGCCTAAAAAAATGTTCTGGAGTATTTGAATGGGCTGTCAAATATTTATCGGCTGTCTGCCAAATATTAACATTGTTTTCAGTTTTCTGAGTTCACATCTTTTCCTTTATCACTGATGTGTTATAAATATTTTTCAGTCGTAGTTTGAAATTGGTTTGCTCTCAGTTTGACCCTCCCGTCCGGTTTACTTGGTTCTTTTCCACATTTTCTGGGTTCATCCCACTGGCAGCTCAAACAATGCTTCACATCAGTAAATCCATGTGTATGTTTTGTTTTTACAGTACTGGCCAAAATTGTAGAGACATTAGGTAGCGTAATGAGACCCATTTGTCATATTAAAAGTACCTCTTTTGGAAATATTTAAGTTGGCATTAACTACACTTTTCATTAAGATAATATGAATTGAATTTAAAACTACCTTTTCCAGTTAAACCCCTGATCGTCATTAGTGTCTGGATTGAAGGACGTTAATGTTTTTGAGTGTTGCAAACAGATGCCTGACTTTAATTTTGAAGAGAAATTGTGAAATGAGCTAAAGATGAGGGTGATGGCAAAGAGGCCTTCTAACCAGAAAATCTTACAACTCACCATCAACGATATATTTTCAAAAATACCGGCAGAAATATGGCAAAATCTGGTCAGGAATCACGGGAAGAGTATGAAAGCTGTAAAGATTTCTCCAAATGAAAATGGTCGAAGATTTCCACTTGATATTTATGCACATAAACACACAGAGATGGATTTTTTTTTGTAAAACACACACTCCTTTTCCATTATTTTGTCTTATCACAGATACCGGTTTCATTGTTTGGAAAACAAACTTCCGAGTTAAAATTATTTGAATCTAGTTTTGCCAGGGGGGGGTGAATAGTTTTCAAGTTTGATTTAAATGCAAAAATATCTCTCAAACTGAGACATACCGATGTACGTCGAGTATGACTTTGAATACAAGATGTCTACTGAATGTTTTATAGTATTTATGTGCTATTAGGATTAAACATTTCCAGCCATTGAAGGAAGTAGCAATAATTACGTTTTTGCACTCTGCCTCTTTATATTTTCTTCTGCTCCTTCCTAATGCAAAATGATTTAAGTAACAGTTTAAAACAATATGACATTCCCTTTTCATTTTCTGTTTTTGCTACTCTTGTGGTAATTTTATGAGATCAGTCTGCTGTTCAAACTCTGGAAACTGGGATAATTGCATTTCACTTTGAATTAGTTGCATATTAAAACCACATTTAGTGATTTTACAAAAGTAGCACACAGCCACAAACTAAGCTGAAAGTATTATATACTTATTGATTATTATGCTGCAAATTGTTGAATTGAGAGTTTATAACCTTAATGATTATACTGCTATGAGTTCACTAGACAGATAGTACCAGTCAGTTTTTAAGACCCAAATCCCATCAAGGAACCATTAAGTTTTATGATGACTGGAGGATCATTAAGTGAATGTCTAATTAACTTATTATAAAGCATTTTTGTACTGGTTATCAAATCCTTCCTCTAGGCACCAATGTATCCATCTGACCTGATTTGATTGCACAGTCACATTAATGAGCTCCGTGATGTCCCACATACCGTCTCACACCTTGCTTCCCAGCTGATGCCAACAGAAAACGGGTGTTTGGGGCGGGGGGTTGATTGTGTGTGAGAGGCGGGAAAAAAGCCATAGATCTTCTAAGCACTCCTAGAACAAAGTGCATGAAGCACTTGAATGCCCCTACCAGTTTTCAAAGGTTAATTTGTTTGTTTCTGTGATTAAAAGCTTCTCCAATTACGTTTTGTGTCGGCGTTTAGAGAATGTTTGATAAGCCGGCTAATGTTGAATCCTGTCAAGAATGCAAGAGTGTTAACCTGCATGGTGCTTTGTGGCATTAAATGGTAAGAAGGAAGAAAAACAGAATCTGGGAATCTCCTGGTAAAAAAATAAAATGAAAAGCTCCTCTGATGGCTCACAGCAGGATTATACTGTGGGATCAAAGCCCATTTCCAGTCCCTGGGTGTCATGTGTCTGTTCTTGTGGGTTGGAAGGGAGGAAAGGGAGAATTTAGTTTCATGCAAAATGAAATAATTTGCATAACATGCGTGAAATTCATTTGCAAGACTCCCCCCAAACTTTGCATTGAAACATAGAAAATAAACGCACAAAAATATTGGAATGAACCTTAAACTGAAACATTGGAATTTTAAACATTACACAGCGCCTTGCAAAAGCATTCCTTCGTCTTCAGTTCCTCCCCATCCTGTCACAGTACGGCACATTTCAATGTATTCCATTTAGATTTATGTGATAGCTGAGGATAAATTTGCACATAATGCAGTGAAATGAAAATGTTTTTTTGGTTTTGAAGATGTTTTGCAACAAAAGATGACATTTGTATTTGGGCCCCATTTACACTGACGCCCCCTGAATAAAATCTAGTGCCACCAGTGACGATTCACAGCAAACGCTCTTTGCAAAAGACCATTATACAGTCAGTCCAATAAGATGGGTTCAAAGTTCATACATTCAAATTTGATCCTAGTATGAATTAAACAATGCTGTGAAATTTGTCATTCAAATTGGTTTTCTGTTCCCGTGTCAGAAAAATCATATTTGCCTCCCCGGTTTAGTGACTTCTGAATATGGCTTGTTGCATAGGATATTTTCAAGTTATTGGAGTAAAAAAGGGATGAAAACAAATTCATTTAGCAAAAAAATAAAAATTTTGCTACTTTGTGTATCATTAAAACCAAAATAAAATGCATAAAATTTGTGCTTTTATGATGAGATGTAAGAAGGTCAAAGGCATCTGGATTTTTGCAAAGATCTGTGACTCCACTAGACAACGTTCTGTTAAACTTTTTGATCTGTTGGTTACCTTGCTTGTTTCACACACATCTTACAATAGTATGGGTGTCCAAAAGTCTAACCAAAGGTCACCTACATAAATAGTCTGTAAGAGATGGTGGAATGGAGTTTTATTAGGATTACTGACTCTGTCTGCTTAAGCTCTGGGTTTAAACTTTTGCTTTATCCATCTATTCTCCAAATGAATTCCTCAGCTGGCTGAAGTCTGAGAGGTTTGCAGCACTGCCCCCTCTTACAGGGAAGCAACTATGAATATAAATGGGCGAGTTCCTCAAGGTATTACAACTCATCCACGCTTCGCCGCTGGGTGAGAATGTCAATACCTGCATTATACAGGAAGTGTAATTTCATTCAATTTGTAAAGGTCGTAACGGCTGAAATTTCCAGGTTTGGTTTGAAATACGATCCCACGGTTACCTGCCCTAACAAAGGGATGGGACATAGTTAACCAGCGGTCTAATATATGCGGTAATGCTACTTGCAAATCATGTTAAGATGTTTGGTAATGTCTGTATTGTTAGGTATTTATCAGATTTTGAAAAAATATTCTGCTCATCTATATTCATTGCATTAGTTTCATTATAAGCAGGAGTTGCAATACATTAAAACACAACGTGCTTTTGCCTCCGAGTAAACCACAAATCTATTTTAGTCTTAACATCTGTAGGTTTTTTTTTTATCTTTCAAGATTGTGGAAATGGCATAAGAAATTACTCTTATTTTAACATCTGAAAAGTGTTTAGAAAGCATAAAATGAATAAGCTAATGACTAAATACAAAGGGCAATATCAAGCAGCAAACAAAAGGGTGGAAAAAGACAATGTTAAAAATTTAGCAGAATAGACTTATGATTCAGTTTGAGTCATAGCAGTCTGCAGTTGTGGAGGGGAAAAAAAAAAGAGCAAAGCAGAGTAACACACGGAGCCTGATGCTGGGACTATGTGACTCAATCCTCCCTGGAATTCAAAAATGTTGCTCTTTCCTGTGATCAGTCAGCCTGGGGCAAAGCTGGCACCGCTGGACTGTGCCTGAGCGAGGGAGAAACGGCAGAGAGAGAGAGAGATAGAGAGAAAGAGGAGGAGAAGGTGTAAAGGAGAGAGGGAGAGTTGCCGGTGTGTGTGTGTGTGTGTTGGGCTCCAGGCTATGATACCAAACTTCCTTTGAAGCGAGCAGCTGTGGGCTGCAACACTGATATAATATTTAATGAAATAATTACATATACAGCAGGGAAAAACTGCACCAGTTAGACGGTGTAACTTTTTATGCTGGGGATCTGGAAAAATGCAGCAGCGATGTGCTGGATTTGGCTTGTTGCCTCCTCTCTCCCCGTATAATGCGTCACGCAGCTCGACTCTGATATTAAAATTTCTGCATAATGTTAGAATTTTAAAGGTTGATAATGTAAGACTGCATTAATTTTATTTGTTTCTGCAGAGAAGTTTCGTTGTCAGCAGTCCTACAGCAACATCATTAAATTCTGTTTGCGTCTCCCATCTGCTCAGTGGGAGATGCAACAAGATGAGCTTTAAAAGACGGTGCTATAAAGCCGAGAGCAATGCACTTTGTTTTCAAGGTGGAATGACCTTTGAACTCTAATCTCACTTCTCATGCTTTTTTCCGCCTGACTAGCTACATTTCATTATTTTTTAGGTGAAATGAACATAATTCAGCCAAATGTTACTTTCCTTCAAACTGTTGAACCTGCAGATACTATTAATTGTAGTAATGCATTAATAAACATTGTAAGAGTCTGTGATGAACAGTCAGAATCTGGAGTAGGTAAATGCCTTTTTACTGCATTTTACATAAGATACCCTTAATGTGCATCACAGCTCTTAGCAGACGGTGTTTGAGTTGCATTCTGAAACATTTCTCTAACATTTCTTTTTCTTTCTGGTTGGATAAGACGATGCAGCTCTCATGTCGCCTGGATGTTTGCTCTGGTTTGTTGACCAGTCCAGCTGACGTGGTCCAGGCAGAAGGGAAAATCCTGCTGCTAAAGTCGTTTTCAGTACAGAAATCCCAGAAATCTTTTGTCAACCAACCCGTTCCTGACTGAGTCAACCAGGTTCTGACACCCTGATGGACTTCAGCTGAGATAATTATTTATTATACAGAGAGTTATCCTTCTGATGTGTACTTATGTCTTAAGGTACGTTTTTTTTTCTCTCTAATGCAAACACTTGAATCTCAAAGAACTGCATGGGTGCATTTGGTTGGGTACAGTATTTCAAGTGCCATCCTTTCAAACTGCTTCCTGTTAATATCCTTAGTCAGTTAAGGAGGTCACAGGCCTTTACAGTTGATCCAGATGTTTTAGCTCAGATACTGAATCTCAAGGCGAGTGGTGAGGCCGTAAAAACAAAAAGTAAGAAAAACAGAATATTAAATGACAATATAATCATGGCAGTATTTAACAATATAACAAGTTCATGTTGTTTTTCTTAATTTTGCAGCCCCAAATTTTTTCCAATACTGATTTGATGTTTTGTGTGGCTTATGGTCCAATATGCAAATGCAAGATGTCCAGATGAAAACAACAATGGTAAATTTACACAGTTGAGATTGTGCTGAATAAAGTCACATAAGGCAAAATTGATGTTTATTATTAAATATAAAGGGTAAAATAAAAAATAGCCTAGAATGACCGTGTATAGACCAAAGAGGGTTAAAATGGACTGTTTTATCATCAAAATGTTTAATAGGAATATAATAGAGAACAGTGATCACACCAGAGAGTTTGCTTCTAAAAGAGATGTACTGAAAAATACATAAAATGCATTTCTAAAATGTATGCAATAGCCTTTTTTCCATTGAGTTGGATTTTTTTGAAATAATGGAGATAAGGCAGCTATTTAATTTGGAATAGATCCTCTGGGCTGTTACAACTTTCTGTGTGATCTATAACCTGTCAATGCTCTCATCATTTCTGCTTACGCCGCATCCCCTGCCAAGTGGTGCATACATCAAATCCTAACAGAAGCCCATAGCTCATCTTTCCTTGAGCAAACTACAACACACTACACATTCTTACCTGGTGTTTCATATAAGATTAATATCCTAACTCAGGACTGTCAGATAACTTAGAAAGTGCTGATAAATGTGTGTTCTCCTAAAATCTGCTGTTTTTCCATAGTTTTATTTTGTTATAAAACTATGGTCCAATATGCATTGGACCATAGTCCAATGCATATTGGACTATGGTCCAATATGCATTGGACCATAGTCCAATGCATATTGGACTATGGTCCAATATGCATTGGACCATAGTCCAATGCATATA
>NW_006800275.1:425049-433119 GCF_000485575.1 Poecilia formosa
CCTTGAGCAAACTACAACACACTACACATTCTTACCTGGTGTTTCATATAAGATTAATATCCTAACCCAGGACTGTCAGATAACTTAGAAAGTGCTGATAAATGTGTGTTCTCCTAAAATCTGCTGTTTTTCCATAGTTTTATTTTGTTAGGCCTTTTTTTTTTATAAGAAAGGAAATATTTTAATGAATTTCTTAAAGTGCAGATTAAAACAGTTCTTTTTCCTCACACAACTGTTTCACCTAATCTGAAGTGCACAGGTTACCAGTGATTTATACATATAGGCTAATAGCCATACCAGCAAGACTTGCTCAATAACAGATAGATGGTGTTGCCTAGCAACTGCTGAGTCCCATAACAGTGACTTGTACCTGCTCCTGGAGGCAGACTCCATCTTGTAGGTTTCTCTGTCTTCTAATTGGTCATTTGGGTAAACACGGATACCTCACTCCTCCATCCTCCAATTTTCATCCGTGGTCTTAAGTGACAGATAGCAGCAGCTTCATGCTAGCCCCTCGAACTGCGAGCGGTCGCAGCACAAATGCACTGCCACTGGCATCGGTTGAGTTCAAGTGAAAAATGGAAGGTGTTTACTTGCCAGCTGAAAAGCTTGTAAATTTAATGCCTAACAGTATGCAATATTTCAGCGATGCTTCGCTGTGTGATATCTCTCACTTCCAGACAATTAGAAATCATCCAGGAGCTAAATTGCAAGGAATCAGTCAGTGGCACTTTAACTGCCAATGAGACAACAGGTTGGAGGAATGGGTTGCTAATTATAGACAAAGAAAACAGATTCTATTGATGCGTGCCATATTGTGGGTTGTACAGGTTGTAGTTTTCAAAGATGGACATTATTTATTCTCACAGGTTATGCATTCATCTAATTTACTGCGGATACTTTTATATAACTGCATCAAAGCAAAAAAAAGTACTTCAGCATAAGAGCTGCACAATATAGCAAATCACAGTTGTCATCGGGATACCAATATGTGGAATATTCTAATCACATTTTCCCACTTGGATGGAATATTTGCTAAGATATTGCATCATATTTTTCACTTGTCCGAGACTTTCTCCTCCCCCGATACCCATACGTGACATAAATTATTTGTGGACATTCTCACAGTGGCCTGGACGTTCTGATAAAGAAATATAAAACTGGGCGGACGTGGGTCAATTATAGTTGATAACGAGCAATAGCTTGGTAATTATATTTTTCAGTTGTAGTGCAGCTCTAGTGAACAGGTAGCGGAAAGTTCTGGCACAAGACTTTCCAAAGGAAGGCCTCAAATGAAAGTCGCTCTCCAGTTGCCGTCAATGTTTTGAACTCTTATTTTGAAGAAAGGAAGGAAATAGACTTGACTAATATTGGTAGTCTCAGTGGAGGTAATTTGGGCACTAATTAATGAGACTTGTCTTGTGACTATTTTAAAAAAATCAATTGATAAATGCATCGCTTTCTCTTGTGGTGTTGGACATTTGGAGACTGATGTGAAAACTTTTATATTCATCACACTTACCGAGCAGCGAGTGCTTCTGCTCTTAAAGCAGTTTCCCCAGTTCTCAGCAGCAGATCCTCCACTTTACCAAAAATCAAAAAAGACCTTATGCAACTCTTTTAGATTCCCTTTTCCATCTCATTTGTCAAACTTATTTTCCCCCCAAGACCATATGAATGAACAGGATTGCAGTCATTACATTTAAACCCCCCAAAAAATTGACTTAAAAAGTTGATTAGTAAAATTAAACAAGTTTTATTAATTTTTTTTACACTTTTGTCTCAACCATGTTTTTGCTCTTTTCTACAACCTCCATTGAGATTAGATGCACATGGACACTTTTGCCAATTCACATATACGTATTATCTTGCAAGGTTAAGGAGAGCCAATAACTGTCCTTTAGACTGAGCACAGAAAATATGGAGTTTATTGTCAAGTCTTCCTGAGCCGAAGTAGACATCTGCCTCAGATTTATATCAGTACATGTCATTCTTTAGGTGACAGCAGGCAAATCCGACCCAAATCAGATTGTTTTTTTTCCTCTCATGTGATCATATCCAACATCTTCATGGCACTCTAAACGGCCCATTACGATCTTTTCACCCTAAAGAAAATCTGATTTGTGCAACTTCCATACGTGTTGCTACATGGGACATGTATTGAATTGCTTTCAAAGTGTCTACTGTATATCACATTTTATCCAACTGTTACGTTATCCAATCCGATTATGCATCCAAACTGACTTCTTGCAGGTAATTCTCCACAAAATGCCATTGTTGTTAGTTGTGCTTTAATATTTCAGCCTTTTTTCGTGATATGTTCTTGTGGTAATATCGACTGTTCTCGTTACGCTAGAACTTTTTAAAATCAATCTGTAGATGGCAGCGTCCATTATTAAGTCAGTAAACGGTGCATTTATTGCTGTGATATCTACGTTCTTCTTCTGCGCATGCGGCTCGGTTTGGGGTCGTAAACTATTCTCACAGAAGTCTTTGCAATTAATTATCATGGATGACGATGCAAAAAGAGTAAAAAAAAAGATCTGCTGTAGACTTCGATTGCCTCGAGCTACTTTTTTTTTTCTTAAGGTGGATTTATGACACATTTTTATTATTTTTGTGTAAAACATTACATTATACTCTTATGCTATTCCCTAGCAATAGCACTTTGTATTACTACAATATTGATTAATGTCCTGCTTGCACTGCTTCCTGGACAGCCGGCTCTTTTGGCATTAAGCTCCTCTTAAATAAATTCATAGCTGGAACATAAAACTGAAATGACATGAGATATATTTAACAAGCTGGAATCGGGACAATGATTTTTCTGAAGAAATGACGAGGTCGGACCCGCTTGAGATGCTCTTTTGATGTTTCCAGCTGCTGGCTTGAAAAGGTGCGTCGTCTTTCATGCTTATCAATACTCACATCAGTGCCTAATTAGCCTCGATTAAGTTTGGACTGAGATACAAACAGGAGGGTCAAAATAGAACACTTAATTATCTTCAAGCTGTTTTCAGCCCTGTAAGGAAAATGCTAATTAGCTGCTCCCTGAAACGGCCTGCATTTTGAAATACCTGGCACCAGAATGAGATGCTGCGCTTCCATCGTCCAAACCAGGACTTGTTTTCAGAGTGTGAGGTTTAGTTTCACCATTTACCGTCTGTGAAGTCTGAGGCCGTGTTCCACCTTCAGCTGGAACCTCCACTACAACTTATTAATGATTTAAAGGATTCACGGAGGAGAGCACGAGTCCCACGCTGAGATGTTAAGTTACTTATTGGTTAAAATTATCATTCGAAAAGTTTACAGGTTTTGCCAAAATGCATATAGATGAGACTGCATTTATAATTGGAATCTAATGAGCGCATTCCCCTCATAAACTTCTATCAGGATTGTATATTAATGTGGAGATGGCTTCAGCATTTTAATGTTTATCTTTGTTTTTTTGTAGATGTGCATACATATATGCAGAGGTGTAATATTTCTTGCTTTGGTATTCTAGATGTATAATCCAGCAAAATGACCAGACTGTAGACTTTGCCGTGATTTAACAACATGTTTGTCCTATGGCAAATACATGACATTTACTGCTAATTAGTATTCCCTCATATCTCTAGCACATGCTGTAATTCAGTCACGTTTCAGGATTTGTCATTGGGCCCCCACGGCATGTATTAGTGCAAGTGAGAAGGACCAAAATAGCGACGTGTCCCTACACAGACAACAAGAGTGGGGTGTGCATCTCAGGAGAGTCTGAGTGTTTAAATTCATTTGCTGGGGTGCAGATAAGGCTGGTCATTTGTACACGCAGTCAGGACCGGCTGGCTCCAGGAGAGCAAAGAGTGAAATATGGGCAGAGTAGGAATACAGCAAACCTTCTTACTTAGATGTGAGCCAAAAAGAAAAAAAGCCACAGTTGCTGATAAAAGAGCCATTCAGCTGACATCAAGGACCTAATCACCAAAAACAGCCTTGATATAGAGCCAAATCCCACAGGAGTGCAGAATGGAGAGATGGGGTTTCTGCAGCCCCCTCATTAATAATGTCTATTTACACCCTGCATGAGGTATACCAATAGATTTTTGGATTCAAGTTGTTATAACTAAATTGGGGGAGGAGGGGAAAAAACAAAAAATAAATAAATGGGAGTTTGTGTGAAAGGCGAGGAAAATGGAAAGTCAAAGGAGGATGGAGGGAGAAAGAAAAACCACTTGAGTTGAATATATTCGGGATTACAAAATGCCCCGAGACATGTCATGAGTTGCACAATTCCTGCAATTTCTCTGGTGCAACAAAGTGTGTTTACATTTTAAATCAAATCCAGATGGAAATGGAAGTTTTAGCCCTTGGTGCTTTTAGCCACTTTGAGCGGCTTTTACTCTTCACATTTGACTGCCTCCTGGGCAGCAATATAGAAAAAGCCTTTTACATGTCTTTTACACCTAGCAGGAAATTGCCATTGTGTTGTAGTTGTAGTTGCCGTATATCATTCTCTCGTTTCCATCATCTTTCATATCATGAGGCTTCAGGCCGTATATTGTGATGGCTTTGATGAAGTTGGTCAGGTTCTCCAGCTGATGCCAGTTCAGAGCTGATTGGTTGATCTTTTTCACAGAGCATGGCTGCAGTTTGTTGATGAGGTTGCACAGGATGACTCCATTTTTCAGGCCTTTTTGGACGTCTGGTCCAATGGGACAGCCGGTGATGTCCTCGATCCAGATCCTGAGCTCCTCTTCTTTCTGAGGGTCATACTTCTGCACAATCTTGTTGGATCCCACCTGCTTGACATCGACACACACAAACCATTTTTGGCTCAAAAAAGCAAATAAGGGACTGACTAGAGGTATTTTTACTGGTTATTAATACTTTATTTTTACTGTATGTTTGGTCTTTTATGAGATGGCAAAGCTGCATCTTATCTTACAATTTCGATTGTGTCTTATTGCATTGACGCAGTCTCTCATAAGTCTTTGATTTAATGTTAGAAGTAGGCGTTTTCTCGAAGACGGCACTGACCCGGCTGGACAACACGGTTCTGGTTCTAGCCTTAACGGCTGGATACATGTTGCGTATCCAAATAAATTCAGCAATGGGAGCATCATGGTTACTAAAACCAACACCTTAATGACAGAACGCTAACAAGTAATATCTAATAACTTTAAATATTGTGTAATAAAATGGAGCCTAAAATCTGACTTTGGCAGGAAGTCTACATCATGTCATTGGATTAATCTAAAATATTTATCACGTTATGCCACAGATGAAGGATGTCAAAATGTGTTTTTTTTTTTATGAACAAATATGATCGAGAAATGGCTTAGTGAAAACATGTCGTAGTGCTTGAAGTGAATCATCTTTCTGCTTGTTTAGAACTCTGTAAGCTTTGGAAATGATTAATAAGTCTTTTTAATAAGTTTATCTGACAAGTCTTTAGCTTGTCAGATAAACTTTAAATGCATTCCTTTTGCTGTTTAATCCTTCTCAAGCTGTGCGCAGAGAAGGAAAATACAACCGTGTCAAACATATTTGCACGTATCATACGTTCAAATAAAAAAAAATAAAAAAACAGCAAAATTATTATATTGCCAATCAATTTTGGCAATATAAATTAAAGTAATAGGAATGAATGGACGTGCCTATGCTGTCATTTGACACTGCTTTAAAATTAAACTTGCCACCCGTAATACTGACATCACTTGAAGAAAATAATGTAGTTGTAGAGTGAAGTATTGGGGCCAAAGGAAAATTGACCACAGAGTAAATTTATGCCAAAATACTAAATGTCTAAGAAACTTGCATATTCTCTCGGTTGTAAAGTTGCAAAAAAAAAAAAAAAGTAAAAATGGTCATAAAGGCATAAATCTAATATATTAACACATTTTTTGACAGCCTTTTTTGTAAAAAGTGGAGATCGTAAAGTCAGACTTATTTGGCAAAAAGCAAAAGAAATCTAAGGTGTAAGAGATAAATTTAGGAGATGGACACTTGGGTGTTTTCCAAAGGGTGAGAGTTGGATCCGTTTTTCTTTTCTTTTTCCTGTATCAGAATGACATGTCCTTTGTACAGACCCGCCTTGAACGGGATCCAGAAAACACGGTGAGGAAAAAAACTGCAGCAGGGCTGCATTGAATCTGGACCTTAGAGATGTTCTGATTAAGAAAAAGGGTTTACATTCAACACTTTCTGGAAAATATCCAGATGAGCATCATCTACATTTACCAAAGTGTGAGAGTCGTATCTTCTGGCTTTTTTTGTTGCAAACGTTGGACTTGATATTGTCACATCTTACGCTGGTTTTAATAATGTAAATGTACGTCTTTAATCATGAAAAAAACATTTTTTTCTTCCAACTTAGACATTCCAACATCAGAAAATAGATATTTTTTTACTTGTAAATATGTTAAATTAATCTCTAAAATATGAGTTTTTTGGGGGAAAGGGGCGATTCTGCCTGTCCGCTTGGTACCCCGCCTCTTGCCCGATGGCCCCTGAAGAGGAGCATCAATCCCCCCTCGCAACCCTGCAAGGATAAGCTTGTTTAAATTACGGGTGGATGGATGTTTACTCCTGCAGATCAATTTTTTAAATATATTTATCAGCAATGGCCTTAATACTTCTGTCGTAAAACACTGTGCTGTTAAAATCTTGAAATTTATAGAGCAAGTAGTTTATTTACCATTCTGTCTATAACTACAGTAATTTACCACAACGATGAACACACATGATGAGTAGAGGGCATGCCTATTATGGGCTTAAAATCCAATAAATGAAGCTCACAAAACACAAACAGTGGAGGATATAATGACTGGTGGAGGGCGTGGAAACATGTTGACACTCCCCAATAACATCAACACCTGTTCTGCCACATGGAGCTGGAGCCAACATCTGCAGCAGCATTAAAATCAAACCACACACACAGATGCACCAACATGAACCATGCACTAATACAAATCAGCATCTTGCTGCAGATAGCATGAGCAACATGGTGCAGAGGGCAAATGGCTGCGTGCAGTAACACACCTGCAGAGTCACATCCACCACTCCACTCCTTTGCAGGGGGCAGCATAAAATTCACACCTAGTGCTGCAAATAAACAAACGGACCAGCAGAGGATGCAAATGTCTGACTGCACTTTTAAACTTCCTGCTCCCATGGACAGTTTTAGTTGTCAGTGAAGGCACAAGGAGAACTTTTACCAATTTTCTGACATTTTACCTGACACGGATAAGAGTTGGCTTTAATATACTGACTGAACATATTTTATCTTTCATATGCTACATGAGTTACTTTTATAATGTAGCGTTTATAAAAAAAAATCCAGTCTCTGCCGATTGTGACTTCCTGACATTATGTTGCATATATTCTGATTGGGCGATTCCAACACATGACTATGCCGTCATCTGACTCCTTTAATTGTAGCATTGATTGGGTTTTTACGGTTTGAGTTTTACAAAACTCCAGTAAAATGTGTGGGAGATTGTGATTGCAATATGACTAGATATGAAAAAAATATTTAATTTTATCTTTATCAAGATAAAGATAAAAGCTCTTTCAAGGAAGTCTTGGCCAAGAGGCAGAAAAGGTTATAAAACAATTTCAATTGAAATGACATAAGTTCAGTTAATTTGTACTCTTTTTGCAACTTGTTCTGAGTACACGAAGGCCTTTTTCCCCCCCAGTTCTCTGAGGGGAAACGGGACAGTTTAAGAAGTATGAATGATTTTCCAAGCCGCTACATCAAACTGTGAAAATAACAACCGTCAAAGTCGATCTCTGGGCAAAACTTCTGATCAACATTTCCTCCTTTGACAGTTTGAAGCAGTGTGTGCCGTTTCTCTTAGTTGAGGTGTGGATGGCGACGCGCAGCTCTGGCTCGGTTCCTGTCCTCTGAGCGCTGCGATGCCGTGAGGGACAGAGGAAGATGAGGGACCAGGTACAATGCTGACAGATTTGGTAACTTCTGTTGCCAGAATTAAGTTGTAAAGAAACCAGGCACACATACTAAATGCGTCTCATAATCCTGTGAACCAGCAGAACAACTGATTATTATTCATTAATTCAGATTTG